>NC_140978.1:10657816-10710316 GCF_056783735.1 Eptatretus burgeri
GTTTTTATGTTTATACACTGATGACCCTCACAGATGAGTTAATGCACAAGCTCAATGAACCCCATTTCCCCAACATTTTCCAAAATGCTTGTGTGATCCATAATCACACACCACAAGTGAGCACTAGTTTGTAATCATTCTAAACAAGAACAAATACACAAGTCTCCGAAAGAACGAAAATCGTAAGCCAGACTGACTCGTGCCATTGAAAGTTATTGTAGCCATGAAAAACACTAACCCCAGGTATCGAGCGATACAATTTTTGGACCTTGCCAAGCAGTGCTACCTGCTGAACCACCAGCTGTAGGCTCAAGTACAGCTGTTGAACAGCTACACAAGCTCAGCTGACAATTACAGTTACGTAACAAGTTGCATTCAACCCAGAATCTGTAACCTTTGAAACATCAATGAGCTTCCTGGTCTCCCAAGGTAATACGGAACTACATAAAGATATGGCAACCTATTGTGTTCACACGACTGCAGGAAACAAATGCATTGTGTGAAGTACACCGATCTGGTAGTGTTGAGAAAAATCCACAAATAGATTGCATACGCCAATAATTATGCTTTTGATTGGATTTAACGAATATCTGTTCTTTTTTCAGCATAAGACAAGTCAGCAAATGATGAAGAGAAAACAAGAAGGAAAAAAAAAAGTCATCATTGGGAGAGAGCACAGATTGTGTGCCACTCTGCGATATCAATGACCCTCGAGGCTGGCATATCCACCAGTGAATCGGTGAAATGACCGACAAATTATCAACCATTCTTGATCGTGGATAATGGAGGATTTTTTTTGCTTGTTGAAGGTGAACCACGCTACTATCTTCCTTGTAGGCATCAGACGACAGACAGTTGTCATTTATGAGGGTGTGAAGTCAGACGTGCAAAATCACTTTGCAACATTTTCTGATATAGTTTCACGACTGACATTTGGAGTACTCGGATAAGCTGTTGACTACCTCCTGAGTTTAACAGCTCATTGGCTAACAATTTTCTTCTGGCTGTTGTTGATAATCTGCGAAAAAAAAATAAGGTTATTTGGCTAACTTACACAAATTGCCTCGTGTTGGGGTAAATATTAGTATCGACATCGGCTGATTTGGGCATGTAAATATTGGTCATCAGCATGTGATAAACATTATTGCATCAACTATTATCATCTGGATATAAATACCAAACAAATTCAGCTGCTTTGAACAACTTGTAATCACTTTGTGATAAATATCTTTCCTTTTTGTCCTATTCCCTCACATCTATAAATGTATATCAGGAACTCATAGCTCTTTATTGTAAACAAAATTGCAACACCTTTCCTTCAATATAGATGGCATCAATGTTGACTCAATATATTTCAAAATAATACGTTCATCACAAATTCTTATGAGACAACACATTTTGAATGGGTGGAAAGTAGAAAACAACACCACTGGACACAGTAGAAAATCTGTTCATTCTTATCGAAACATTGAGTTGGTAAATGAAGAAAGAAATGCATGATATAGCGATGCACTGCACGTCCCAACGACCCCAGGGGGGCTCTTTAGTATGCACGGCAACATCAAACTGGGTGCCGAAATGCGTCGTGAAAGGCTTGCCCAGGCAACGAGGAATCATTTTGAACTACGTACGATGTTATGCTTGGTTTTTCTGGAAGCCGCACAAGGTTGTTCAAAGTGTGTAATGCTCAGAGACTTGTTTGATCAAGTTTGTAACAGCAAGGGAAGGGGAGGATGAAGAAAGCCACTTGTACAGGCCACAACGTGCTAAATTCAAAAGCAACTACATACAGATTCAAGTTCAACACAAATAAGTGACTATAAAACCATCTTGAGGATGTTGAACCATCCTCTCATGGCTTAATCCCAAGTTAGCTCCTCTTTGATTCCATCAGCTCCTGGATTTCAATCACTTTCCATGACAAAGTCCAGTGTTCTCTACCATGAAAATGTAATGGTCAACCACTAATGAAATAGTAACTATCGCAACCGTTTTATCAAAAAATACATTTGACTCGCAAAATATAGCCAAAGACATGGAAAACTAGAAGGGTACTCGGTAGAGCGCATACATCCGCCACGCAATGCCTGATCCATGAGAACATATCGGGTCCAATACATTTTTCAAATATCATGCTATATATCGTTTTTGGCCCTATCTCTCAATGGTGAAGAATCACTTTAGGAATTAAATAATTCTCGTATCCGGATCCAGATTCAGATCTTCACCAAAATTGAATCGATTCGTCCTTATCGCACACCCAACCTGTCCACCAAGTTTTGGCCGAATCCGTCCGCAACGTTTTGAGATATCATGATATATATCGTTTTTGGCCCGATCTCTCAACGGTTGAGATATCCTGCACACAAACAGACAGGGGTGAAAACAACCTCCTTCCACCTTCGGTGGTGGAGGTAACAATGCATGAAGTGTTTACCAGTGTGTTAGATCGTATGAAACACTGTGCAAGAGGAAATGCCACTTTGTTTAAGCCTTTATATTTTAAAATGCATGCATTATTAAGATCAATGCCTTGCACCTTAGTGATGGACCAACCTCTATCGCATTTATGAAGATGTAAACTGCAGATGTAATTTCTCATCCAACAGAAGGTTTCAGCAACACATTACAACAGCAAAACTACTAAAAACTCAGATTAATATGCACAAAGGGGACATCTTAGCTTCACATACTAAAACCATCCTGAATTAAAAACAAACAAAACCTGCATGCTAACATAAAAATTCTGAAACGTTCATATTCAAAGGGTTAATTTCGCCACAATGTGTGTAATTTACGAGATCTGCTCAAACCTGATAGAAGTGCAAATAAAGCATCAGGTTCAGGTGGCAATAAATGGCATTGAATCATAACCGAATTGCTATTGCATTGTTTTACTATCACCTTTTGATTATCGGAGACAAGGTCAATGCTTATATTGAGAATAACCAAGACAATAGAATAAAGAGGAAGAGAAAAAAAGAAAAAGAAAGAGAGAGATTCGGCCTCACCTTACGGCGTCGCAGGCTACCTGGACTGGTTGACAACGGGCTAGGAGATTTGGCTGAACGTGGGGTTGACAGTTGGCTGCTTGGGGTGCTTGGCACTAAGGGCGGCATCAAAGTTTCCTTAATATTGTTCTTCAATGTTCCATTGTAATGATATATAGTATTGGTTTCCTGCTACCAATGCCATTCTAAAAACAGGCATACTATTGTGGACACATAAAAACACCAAATTAAATAATCACAAAGGTAGTACAGTGCAGGAGAAATATATGCCATGGAGCTTTCCACATATTATGTAATCAAAAATAGTGAAATTTTGACAGCACCCCTCATATGTTCCATTCACTCAGCTTTCCTTAACGATGCTTTTAACTTCTAACTTCTTCAACTTCTCTTCTCTCCTTTCCTCCAATACTCCTCCTTAACCACCCCTCTCCCTTTACCTTACCAATTCAATTTCCTTCCCTTCACCACTGCTTTGTACCCAAAATGGTTAGTATAGGATCCCAATAACATCAATAAAGCAGTTTTTTTTTAAATCCCAACTTTAACATCAAGAAATTCAAACCAATCTTTACTTATATTGTATATTGAGAGATTAATAATTCGTGAGATTTTCATTCACATTGTCTCAACAATTCAAGATTTAGCAAGAATACTAAAGAACATAAAATTTAGGTCTGTCATTCCATAATATTGGAGACAACAACATTAGTCATGGTCATTTGAGAGCAGTCATAAGAGAAGCAGCTAATAGGGATGGGGTCCATAGGATCCCCTAATCTCAATATTCCCATTGAACAGTAATTCTGACAAAGTGATAAAATATAAAGCAATGAATTAATATACAGCCGATAGCCAAAGCCAATACATAAGCTACATGAGAATAACATTTTAATCGTGCCAAGCCCAACCATCTCACTTGCAGGGTCCTGTTTCCTCCCCACATCGCTCCCCTCATCCTCATCCTCCCTCCTCCACCTCCTCTCCCCCACCCCCATTCCTCATCCAAACTCTCCTATTTTCTGTCCGTTCATGTCCAACTGTTTCCTCACTGCCACAATGTGTGTTCATATACTCTGTGACTTCACTCTTCCATAAGCCTCAATCTTGTAATGTGTGAGCTCCTGGGGAGGCTAAATTTAAAAATCAAAGCCAGAAGACTGTGAAGCCTCATTTTAAGAGTTTTAGCCGGTGGAAACAAAAGAGAGAGTCTTGTTCTGTGGAACGAGCAAGACTGACTTGGCCCTCAGCCCATTCCCTAAATGCTACCAGTCTGCCACTGTGCTGTTGTAAGCACCACCTTGAAAATTGCATCCAAGTGGTGCTTGAAAAAAAAAACATTGCAGTGGTGCACATCTTGAAAATTACATTTAAGAAGCTCTAAATCTATTGATGGATAAGCAAAATATTTACGCAAGAATGAACCAGGAATTAAAAACAAAAACAAAAAAAAAACAGAAGCATTAAAGGTTAAAGCAATTGCAAGTAAAAGCAATCATAAATTATGCCAGAAACACAAACACATCATGAAATAATAAAAACTTATAGTTGATTCTGATTTTTGTAATAACACAAATCATCATTTGATTGAATATTTTATGCATTTTTATTTGTTTTATGTAAAACAGAAGAAAAATAATGGAGAAGTTTAATTTCACATGCAAGGTGATGCCTCTCACATCGATACCTCACCCTCCCTGCATGCGAAACACGACGGTGACAGTTCATAGCTGAGTCGAGATTCAATCCCAGGTTAGAAAATTCAAACGCAAGTGTGAATACCTTTAAATTATCCTGCCAACCCTCTGAAATGGATTCGTTATAATCAACAAGTTGTTCAACATTATTTTTAAAGCATCACAATTTTCAAATAAATAATGAGTGTTTGCTGCCCAACAAATAAGGCAGACTGAAAACTCAACTGTTGGGATGCAAGGCATTCGGTACAATGCTCATTATTAAATGCAACTTGAACTGCTCTTTCTTGAACTGCTCATGTTCAAATGCTGCTCTTACCGGGGGAGCGGACGGGGGAGTGTGCAGAGAACAAGTGCCCACTGCTTCTCACTGCACAACAGCAACAGAACGGTGGTTAAGGGGTTGGATTAGCCCAAAAAAGCGGGTAATGGTTGCAAATTACCAACAATAATACTTTCTTCTCAACACACACACATGAAGTGTTCATAATTATGTTAATGATAATAAGAATTTAAATAATCATACTTTTGAACCTCTTGATCTCAGATGTCTTGTAAGCATTTGACCTTTTTCTGTTTGAGAATGTTAATTTGAGTTCCCTTCCAAGGAACTTCGACACAGGAGGTGGTGGTCATTAGGCCCATCAAAACCCGCTAGTACTGCCAACTTATGGTTGTTTGTATGTGCTCTATCCAAGAAGCAAGAAAGCTGCACAACCATTTATTAGTCTTTGATATGATTCAGCCAGGGTTTGAACCACCAACCTCGCACTCAGAGTGGATGCTCTAAATCATTACGCCACTGAGTCTGGTAAAAATGTTCATTACTTCAATGTTCTTCATTTCAACTTCACAAAAAAGTTCAACATAGTCAGAATTAATAAATCCGTTACCCATTGGATGTCATTTCTCCACTGCCACATTGTATTTCATTTCATATTCAGGGAGGGTCTATGTCTCTACAGTATACTTGCTCAAAGGATGCCTCTTCCAGATATCATGGATCTTCTACACCTACAGTACATGCTTCCAAATGGGACATCTGACTTTGCATTCTTTCTTAGCATCTGACTGCTCTCATTCCAAACAATATTGCAATGCAGCCCATACTGATAAATTTGAAACTTAGTACGATTTTGAATCTTAACAACATTTGTGTGGTCACAAAAAACATGCGTCTGCGTTTCATTTGTCCCTCCTCTCCTGTGCAGTATATGCTCCGTTCTAAATTCTTTCACTCAAGGTACACCTCAAAGGAAGTGTGACGTGCATACCAAAATATTCAAACACCTTTGGATCAATCCCCAATCCCCCCACTACCACCCTTCCAACATACATCCCCCACCCCCCAAATACACAAAAGTCAGTCCATGGATTTTAGCAATTCCAGTGGGATGCTTTATGATGCAGGCCAAAAGGTTGCCATCCATTTTTATGGGCAAGGAGATCATATGGTGTCATCATGTGCAGGCAGGAAAAGAAAGGCAATGCACCAAGCAATGGTGAGGATAGGAATGTTGCAAACTGAACAAGTAAAGGTGATGCATTTACACTTTCGGCAACCCAGAAGTCAAAAATTATCTCTGTTCTTTCACCCACAATAATATGTCAATACAATAACCATCTCAAGTATTTGAAAAACAAATCACGATAAAGACGAGAGTCGATCTGCGTGAGCAGAAAAATAAGGACAATGATTTTTCTCAGCCAAATGATGAGAGAGGTATGCTTACTGTCATGGGAGAAGTGAAGCGACATTTTATCGTGAGCCATTATTCAAAGCGAGAGAACATTTCCCTATCTGTTGCTTTGAAGATGTGCTCATGCCTGAAATGTCGCTGCACCTTCCCTCTGACAGTGGTTAGTAGACCTCTCTCAACATTCAGTTAAAAAAATTAATTACCTCAATTATTGCAGAAATCGAGTCCCAAGTAGATTTTAAACAGGATTTTTGTTAGTCCGTCCCACCGTGCAGTGGGAGGTGGGGTTTTGCAATCGCTTCTGCGTATGTCTGTCTGTCGGTTTGTCCAAGCCCTAACTTTTTTACCATTTCAACTTTTGTCATCAAATGTTCAACAAACCTTTAATATGACAATATAGAGAGAATCATAAAAAATTGGGTCAAAATGTGAAAGGGCAAAGTCATAGTGACTTATAAATAGCCCTTAATAGGCCTTATTAGCCCTGCCATAACGCATCGAGTGCGAGATGGCTCATTATTTTTTAATTGCTTCAGTGTTTATTTATTTACCATCGAGCTTCAGTGGATCGATCGAGGCCATAACATTTTTATCAATTTAACTTTTGTCATCAAATCTTCAACAAACTTTTATTATGAGAAAATAGAGAACACAAATGAATAAAACGTACAATTTTTTAAACTGTCATTTCGTAAAGTGTAGTGTGAAGACAAAGCTGACGTGGATGGGCTTTGCATTTGGAGATGCTTTTGAATTGTGTTTTGTCCCTGTGAAAGTAAAATAATTAATTCCATCTTGTGAAATGTGAGCATGGACATAAATGTTCTGTGGATCACATGACTATCACAAAGTACTGGTGTTTTTGTATTGATCATGCTGAAACAAATATATTTCATATTGAGATGTATTCTTTGTCCACAAATTATGTACTCATTTCTCTTAATTTGCTTTAAAATGCGTTTAAGCAATATGAAAGTATGGAATCTGTTGTAAAGCATTGGCTAAAGTGACTGTCACCACATAAGGAATGGTTCACCAGGAAACATCGTCTGCAAAGGCACTGAGACAGTCGAGATATAGATTAAATTGCCTGCAGGATAATTATGCTTATCAGGTCTCTCACAATCGCAAAGTCAGAAGCTCATTGCATTTGCAAATAAGGGCTGCTCATGGCAATTAATTTCTTTGTTTGCTCAGAACTCACTGTGTCAGGCCATGAGTAAATTGAATAGAATCTCTGTTCAATATACTGTGGTCTTTTTAATTCCATACGACTGTAATTTATTTTTTTTTAACCTTAGGATCATTGCTTACTTGTGAAACGCGCTCTCCTGAGTGCACCAGTAAAATGCTCTATACCATCACTGTACACTCAAAACAAATATTTCAAACCAGATGACTTTGAAACCACATGATTATAATTATAACTAATATAATAATAAATGAATATGTAATCCCCATACTGGCCCAAGCTCATCTGAGCCTGGTGAGGGTTCTTTTTGTTAGTCCATGCTTAGTTAAGGAAATATGTGCCCATCTGTTATATTTGCAGCTCTGATACTTTAAAATATATTTGATAATGGATCATTGCATAATGAAGGTTGTTCGATAAATGAAAAGATATGGTATGTTAGTTAACTATGCAACAATATAATCTTATATTTTTACTTTCTTGGCAAATTGGGTAGAACTACTTTGGCTGGCGCCGGTAAGTCGGGCCCCCAAAAGGCATTGCAGTCTCATTGACTCTGGCCTCCCATTCAATTGTAAAAATTGTACAAATACAAAGCTCATCAACTATGCCTTCCCAACGTCCTCTTATTTTGATTGTAAAGCAGTAGTCTCATCAAACTGCTGAGGTCATGGACCACTGATTGTTTGGCAAAGCTGTGCAAACCAGATGCTCCATCGGTATGCTGAGATAAATGCTCATCATTGCTGATGTAAATGAAGGTTTTCTGTGCATGCACGCCCCTGAAGAAAGACATGCATTCTTTCACAGCGCCCTCTGCTATAATTATGCACAAGATTGTTTTCTCTTTGCTTAAAGGACCTCGTGTGCAAACAAAGCTTTCTTGTAGTCTGGTATCGATTAACCAAGTACCCTGTGATGTTCTGACTATGCCCGATTTTCCAATTGTATAAAAGGCCATGTTTTCTAGCTCAGTCAGAGATCTGCCTGGACTCTTGAGACAAGCTTTTCTCTCCACATATATGTGTTTTTATAGAATAAATGATTTGTTAAATTATAAAGGGTTTTCTCTTTTATGGAAATCTCCACCGCATCCCAAGCAGGTATTGATCCACCATTTGAACTAGGGTGTCCCACACCTTTTTGTAAAGTATAAATTTTTGCCGCCCCCCCCAATATCCCCATCTCCCTTGCACTTTATGAAATCGATACGTAACCTACCCCCCATGCTCTCTCCCTAAAGGCCAATAATCCATGCAGTCAACAATTCCATTGTTATCAGATTCCAAACCATCAAAATATAGACAATAAAAAAAAAACTTACAGCAAACGCAAATAAATACTATGCTGGTAACAGCAACTTTCTTTCCTAATTGTACTTCATCTAATATGCAGTTTAGGATTAAAAGTTCGCTGATTAATTTTTTTAAATGACAAAAATTTAGAATGGTAATGAACCCCACCCCACTCCCAACCCCTCCCCCCGGCACCTCCTGTGTGCCAAGAACACAACACCACAGATCAAGTTTCCCTATGGCACACCGCACTGAAATACCAACGTGTTTATTTACTTATATTTTTATTATGATCATCCATCAGTTTCAAAAGCAGTGAACACGTATATTAAAGACAATGGATAAACGGATTTTCGAAACAAACTTGTAATTCTACTTACAAACATAAGCACACCTCCAGAGCTGCCATCTTCCCAGATTTCTTTCTCAGTTCTTCATTTTCAAAATGCAGTTTCAGATTCCAGAACTTCAGATTCAAAACTTGCAGTTTATGGTTGCAATAAGGACCTCAGTTCGAAGGTATGATTGGAGCTTTTCATTATTCTTCCAAATATTTTGGCCTCGTCCACATTTTTTTCACTTCACCTCATCTACCAGGTTGCTTCCCTGATACACCGATTTGAAATTCTGTTTAACTCTGTCACTATATGCTGCTATGTAGTTCATTATTAGAGGATCATCAGAACTAAATTGTGCATTCAATGGATGCTACAAGACTGATTTTGCATTTTTGACGAGTTAAGATTATAAATATAAAGGTCATGGACTTCACTTTGTTGGTTTCATTAATGCACAGAGGGAAAAATTATGCTTTACTTCTGGGCAAGCAATGGTAGTGGCCTACAAGTATTCTCCCACCACATATGTGCAGATCTGACTTTTTCAGGTTTTACCTTCCATTAGCAACCCTGAAAATTAGATTTTCATCAAAATGGACTCTGATATGATGGATAATGGCTCTGTGGTCAATGGAGTCAAATGCCTTGGAAAGGTCCAACATAGCATGAACATAGAGAGGGTTCGGGGTCTTGGTATCATCCCAAAGGACGGTGACGAGAATGGTGCCATCAGCCATGGATACAGCTAGACTGGTTATTGAAGTTTTGACAAGTTAAGATTAGAAACTCATTCACTTCACTTTGTTGGTTTTCTCAATGAATGGAGAAAAAAAAATTATGCTTTACTTCTGGGCCAATCCGTTTATTTAACATAAAATCTTTAGCAATGCACAGATGCATGTTCGTTACCATAAATATATGTGATATGGCATTTTATATGTTTTTCTGGAAGCTGGTATTCAAGTACAATATTGCAATATACTTAGCACTACCAACCCTTCCCAAAAACGATTTTTTTTCAGCCCTCACTTTTCATTTCCTGTATTTGTGCCTGGTCCAAAGTATAACTAGATGAGCAATCAAAGATTGCATACCCTCACCTGGACTTGTTTTGTGTAGTTTTATAGTACCCATGTTATAAACGTACTAATTGTACATACTTTATAGACGTACTCGCATCCTAATTGTACATACATTACAGAGGTACAGTAGTTGGTGGACAAAAAAGGAGAATGTGTACTCTTGCTACCTCGAGGTGGAATTTGTGGCTTAAGTTATATAGCACATTCTGTGTGAACAAACAGACAAAAATGCAATACCCTCTACTTTGGCAAGGCTAACAATGTATGTAATTGTATTTCTGTAAGCTGCATTATAGATCAGGCAAGAAAAGTTAATGGCAAACAAGTCTTCCACTACCACATATATCTTACTTTTAAAGGTTTTATCTACCATTAGCAACACAGAAAAATTAGATTTTCATCAAATTTGACTCAGATATATATATATATATATATATATATATATATATATATATATATATATATATATATATATATATATATCTTGTTTACATAGTCGAGGCTCATGTAAGAGCTAGTACACTGAACATATCAGGACGTAACAGACAAAAACAGGATGCAAAACAGGACACAAAAGGAACAATAAAGAGAGGGGGGAGGGGACACCAACAGCAGAGTTGAAGGCCGAGGGATACTTGGACAAGCAAAGTGTGTGGGGAGGAATGGGGGGGGGGGCAGGAGAGGATGCATGGGGTGGACAAGATGGAGACAGAAGAAAACTCTCAGGAAGGAAAACTGGAAATTTGGAAGGACGCATGCTTGGGGTGAGGTTGCAGCCTTATTTATCAAATGGGTAACAAGGGTAGAAATTAAATTGAAGAGAATGTGGAATTTCCTCCATAGGCAGGAAAAAAAAGCCAGATAATATGCTACAGTTAGAACTATAGCATATGAGAGTAGTACTCTCATATACTATTGTTGGTAACAGGTCCTACTACAGTAGTCTGCAGAGAATTACTACAGAAAAGGAATGATATTTTTGCCTGGGGAACAAATGAGTGGAGGGGAGCAGTGATCCTGAATTTAGGTAGTTTCACCAGGAGGGAGTTTATGGTGGACTGTGTGTGTCCTGCAGAAATCTTGTGGGAAGGACAAAGCATGGAAAGAGCAGAGAGTGCAAGACAAGAAAGGAGGCAGTAGAAGACAGAGAGACCACCAACCTGTCTGTGATGGTGAAGTGATAGACCCATAGACTCGGTCAGCTTCATCGCAGGAGATTCCAATAACCTCAGATGCCTTGGTTTCCACGGCTTCAAGCTGGGCAAGACATGAGGCAGGGGAGCTAGCCCAGAGGGGAGAGAATATATGTATGATGGATAATGGCCCCATGGTGGATGGAGTAAAAAGCCTTGGAACCATCCAATACAGCATGAACATAGAGGGGGCTGAGGGATTGGTATCATCCCAAAGGATGGCAATGAGATCAATGGTGACATGGATGCTACAAAAATGGTTATTGAATTTTGGAATTTCTAAGATTTGAAACCCATGGACTTAACCTTGTTAGTTTATGTGAACGGTGAAATTCTTGACATACAATTCTCTTTTCCGCATAGCCTCTGTGCTGGCCACAACCAAACCACCTCAGACCACCCTCTGGCCAAAATCCAACAGTAAAGATGCACCATAAAACTGCTGATCATGACGAGATGGTGCTGTGAGGGTTTTTGGGGAAATTTTGTTGTACATATTCTTGGAAATGATAGACTTTGCTGTGAAGCATCCACTCATTGCAGTTTCTGTTCAGGGGATAGCAATTTGGGAACCGATGGGTTTGCAACCTTATTTATCAAATGGTGTTGCATTATGATTGTTCTCGTGATGATGGATTCTACCACATGGATGTTCTGCTCATTCACTGCTTCAGCTGGCTTTCCAGATCTTGACTGACCTTTCGTGGTCTCCTAAATACATTTAAGTTCACCCACCCATCTTTCTTATGTTGGCAAATGACACCGAATGTTCTTGCAATACCCCCCCCCCCCTCTTGAATTTATTTGTGACCCACCTTCTTTAAATGCAAAAATTTGAAACAATCCGAAAAAGAAAAAGAAAAATAAATCCGTCAGTGTGGTTATATTTGCCAAATTCGCAGTCCACACTTAAAATACTGAATTTGGGGAATAGTCTGGCACCTTCTCACTGCAGTTTGCAACACCCAGAGGATGAAAGCTCTTAAATGTGAGCTCAGATGCTGATCGTGTCGAGGGGAAACCCGTAATAGCAATTTTACAAATGGTTTAATTTAGAGCCTAATTGCACCAAGGAAGCAAATCAGTAATACTGCCTTGATTACAAGGAAATAATATATTATAGGCATACAAAAAGAAAAAAAAAACAACCAATCCAAATGATAATCATAAATAAACAATGATAATCACCAATTACAATGTCAAGAGGTAGCACCAGCTAAAAAAAAAAAAAAACAAGGGGGGATAAATAAAAACCAAATGGTGGTGGAAGGATTAAAAAAAAATAAGAGAAGTCAGGCATGATGGAAAGGAGGATGTGAAAAAAGCTGCCAGGAGGATTTAGGGAGCAAGAGCAGGAAATTGCAGATTGGGGATAAGAACTGGAAAGAACTGAAATTAAGAAAGGAAAACCAAAGTCACAGTTCAGTCAGTATTTTAGAATTACAAATTCATATCAAAAATAATAAATTTCACACCAAATCGTTTCACATAACACCAATTTGTACACGTTTTCCCCGTTGTAGGTTTCAGTTATAATTGTTGTCAGTAATAATCCCCATTTGTAGGTTTTAGAAGGTGAAACAGTCATCCAATTACTCGAAGTATCCACCTCCATTTTGGTAAAGGATCACATTTCATTGACCTAGTTATGAAGTTTTGTTGTTCTCTTATTAGTCCCCACCCCCCCCCCCTTCCACCCTACACAACGAGAGACGGGGCCTTGTAATTGTGTGTGTGCGTGTGTTCAAGCCATAACATTTGTTAGCTTTTATCATGATATCTTCAACAAACCTTTATTATGAGAATAAAGAGACCATAAATTAATAAAATGCACAAAAAAATTTTTTTCTTAACTGTTGCTTTCATCGTTTAGTTCAAGTACAAAACTGACGCGGATGGGCTTTGCATTTTCAGATGGTTTCTCAAGTGTTTTGTATTTTTGCAAGGTGAGTTAGACATTGTTCAGGAATGTCAATGAACCCCAGACAGCCTTCAATTGCATATTTTGTTCGTTGTTCGTCATATTTCTCAGTATAGTTTCCAAAATCTCAGTGAAGTTCTTTTTCATTCCTCCCGTTGCTCCAACTCTCACTGGCACAATGTTGGTGCTATTCAGCTTCCAGCTTATTTGTACTTTTCATATTCTGCTACTTGTTTACTAATTTTCACATTATTTAGACCCAAAAAAGCTGGGTACTGATTCCTCGATTAGCAAGGCCATCTTTTCCTTTTTGTATCTGAGTAATATATCCGGTCGCAATGCTTTTCTTCTCATGTCCACATTCAATGGGATGATCACATCATATTGGGTGGACCAAGTCCTCATTTTCAACTCTCGCTTTTGGTTCACGAGTCCATTATTTTTCTAAGACTGGGGTATTAAAGTTTTTGCAAACGTGCCGATAGAATATTCTTCATACAATATTAGGTCCTTGCATGTTCAGCTGTTCTGACATGAAGTTTCTTTTTGCATTCCGAGAGAAGGTGATTGGCTATTTCTGTTTCCACCTTGCAGAACCTTCACCTGACCAATTGACTCAGTCTTGCCATCTTCTTAACGCCATTGGTACCGTGTCCTTGATCTTTGGGCATTTATTAGGAATCGTTCTCCATCTCAGTTAAGCTGCCCTCTTCTTAAGAACTCCAATGAGCCTTTTTGTCTATCCCCAATCTGTTCAGCTCTCTTTTTTAACCTTCTTTCTCTGCTCTCGTTCTCTCAATTGTCGGTGTATATTTGTTTTATACTTTTCCTGTCTTCTTTGCAATAACTGGGGCTGTATTTGTTGCCGTTTCAATTTCATGTGTAGCATCTTCAATTTGCACCTGTTGTTGGAATTTTTTGCAAGGTGAGTTAGACATACTTTTTCTAGCTTATTGTCTTCATGTTTGTGCACAAATTGGATTTGGTAACTCTGTTGAGCTTACCACGGACTCGACCAATCTCTTGGTTGTGTTTTTTTTTCTATCATTCGAGGTTCTTTTATTGTTCTCTGCGAAAAAGAAGGGAAGAAGAAGGGAAGAAGAAGGGAAGAAGAAGGGAAGAAGAAAAAGGAGGAGATAACTCAAGCTATATTGTAGCGATTCCAGCTGTCGTGGAATAACAAGGACAAATGTGTCCAAGAGCAACGTCCTAATATAAAGGTTTTGTCGGCTAAAAAAAAAAAAAAAAAAAAATTCCGATATTTCGTCACGTGCCTTGATTAAGCCAATAGCAAGACTCGTCATAATGTATTTACGTATTTACGATATATCGTGTATTTACGAAATAAATAATGTATTTATGAAATTACAATACGATAAATGGAATAATCTTTAAATAGTAACGTGAACTTTTCGAAACTTCAAAGCAAATGTCCGAATATATTTAAAAGTTCATGAGAGACGCTCTCAAAAGGCACCATCAATGCGAGGATGTGTACATGTGCTTAGTATTTAAGGAGATCCGGATCTTGTATATACAAGAGCCGAGTCCTAGAGGTTAAGGTTTTGTCTTCACAAGAAGAAGAAGAAGAACAACAACAACAACAACAACGCCGAGCTCTCTATGAGCAGCGTTCGCTACGCGAGACGCTGCTAAAAAGGGTGCCATTGGAAAGCTACTAATAGATATTGTTACAGTTTTGGAAATGTACAAGGGAGAGCATATATGGACATGTAGGTGACCCAAGGATTAGTCATTTCTTTCGTCTATGTGTAGACAGTCCTTAGTACCTTTTCTAAGGGTTTTTCAGGAAGCATGCATTGAGATTAGTGTTCATGCTTTCCTGGTGTGATGTCATCCCTTCCCACCCGTTTCCTACTTTCATTTCCCCCATCAGTTCATTCACACCCTCTGCTACTTTCAATCTTTACTCCTTCACCCCCAATCAGTCCATTCCAAACCCCATGCTTTGCTCAACCCCATCAGTCCCCCCCGACACCCCTCCTCCATTTTCATTCTTTCCTCCTTTACCCCATCGGTCCATGTCCCCCCCCCAACCCCTGCTCCTTTCAACAATCCCTCCTTCACACTATCAGTCCGTTCCCCGCTCTGCCTTTCTCAATCCACCAATAATCCCCTTCACCAAACTTCATTTTGACAATCCCTCCTTCATCCCATCGGTCTTACCTTCAACTCCGCAACCGTCTTTTCATACCTCGGCCTTTCTGCATCAGTCTCCATTGCTACTCCATTCGAGTATCGTTTAGTTTGGCACATTCAGTCCGTCTGTGGTCATTTAATGCCTCAGGCTGATCGGATTTCCTTCACTGCATGGGACTGTGTCCATTCTCACATGCATGTCCGTGGCACAAAGTGCAATGCTTTTCCCATAAAGTGTGACACATCTCATAGGCAGAATACAGTGGTGCATGATACAATGAATGCTTGCGCGTGAGAGGGGGCGGGGGCTCTCATCGTGGCCTTGGGCTCGTGAAGGGAGGGGTGGGGCTGAGTTGAAATTTCCCTCAGAGACAGCGGCGTTTCTGTGGACTCAGAGACGAGCCGCATCGTGGACCCACCCACATATGATGCACACAAATGAGAAAGAGGCTTGCATGAGCCGAGCCGGAGAAAGCTATACGAGAAGGAAGAACAGAGGAGTGTACTGGGAGAAAGTCAGATCGAAAGAGGGAGAAGAACCTGAGGCAGTGGACGGACAAAGACTGCAAACAAATTGTCCGGTGAGGAGCTGAGTGTGTGCAGAGTGTGTAAAGAGAGGGTGTGAGCCCGTAGTGCGAAGGAGGGACAGTATAAAATGTTCAGAACACAGTTTGGTTCGTGGGGAGTTGCTGGACACAGGGGCCCAGCAAAAACGGAGCGAGCTGCTTGCCGTTGCGTCCAGACACAGTAGACAAAGACATGCCACAGAAATGCAGCTGCATGTCCCATCACCCATCTTCCCCATCCTTTCCCCCTCCCGCCCCTCTCCCCCTCTATATTTGGACTGGCGCAGCCTCGTTGGGCTGTGTGAGGTGAAAGAAAAACAGTCGACCCTACTTTTCTTTTTTCTTCTCAAGTTATTCTTCTCTTCTCCCTGGATTGAGTGATGGCCACGTGTCTTTTGTGTAAATAAGATTGTATTTAAGAAAGACTATGTGTTTCAGTTAAGTATGCTCTTTTGTGCCTTTTGCTTTCTTGTCTGTAGATACTAGTTTTTAAATGAGTGCTTGCTTGTGTGTTTGTAATAAATAATTGTTTGTTGTTATTTCCAATCTGTCTCGGTTGTCCTTGCCTTCATTGGTCTGACACTGCACAAGTATAGTTAGCAAGGAAGTTGTATCCCACCTCATTTGCTTTGTTAGTCAGTGCTGCACCTATCTGTTCTGCTCGGCAGAAGATAACCAGGTGCGGAACCAAGGACGTGACCTCCAGTTAGGTTGCTGTGCTAATACAGTAGAAAGATATCACGGAAACATCGAAGTGTAACCCTGTTAAGCCAGTAAAACAAGTCAAGCGGCTACGGCGATGAAAGAACTACTATCTGTGGTTGGTGGCCTCAGGACCGGGTGTTGGAAAAACTTGAGTGCTTCCCCTCATGGCGAGCTGCGAAGCAATTGGCCCCCTAGTATTAATGAGTAAAATGAGAAGTGTGTGTGGTGTGGTGTGAGTGTGGTGTGGGTGTGTGTGTATCACTTCATTTGAAAGGATTGCTGCTGAAATAAAAATGGGACGATTTGAAAGCTAATGATTGATTCACTTGGTTGGAAAGCCAATAATCAATTTACTTGAAACAAATATTTGTGTCCATTTGATCTTAAAGATGACGATTTTAAAAGCCCTCTTTCCAAGATTCCTCCTCCTTCGTATGCATCACAAGGCTGTGGGTAGCATCATTTTCTGGTGGCACGGCTGTGCCGCCGATGCCACGCCCGCTACCAGTGCACTGGTACATACTTTGCTGACCTCGGAAGGATGACAGGCTGAATCAACCCCACCTGGTGTTAATTCAGTGGAAAAAAACAGGAGCTCAAACTCGGGACCCTAAGATCCCAAGCCAGCTACCGTAACCCAAGCCAACACCAAGCTTCTTTCTGGGATTGAAGAAGCAATATAAACATGCCTGTTTAAAAAGTCCTCCTTCCAGGATTGAAGAGGGAGAAGCAGGAATGGGTGATTCATGCAGTGGTTCCACCGGTAACATTTATTATTCTATGACTGCAGGAACCTTTTTCGGACAGGGAAAGGAGCATACAGGTGATATCTTAAACGATAAATATTTTCAAGTGTTTGTGTGTTTGTTTATGCGTTTTATGTTAATCTTTCACGGCTGAACTGCAACACCTCGAGCCCCAAATTTTGGGTGTAACTTCAGAATTTGGGCAAGAGTTTAAGCTAACCCCCCCTCCTCCTCCCTCACCACAAGGAAATTCTCTGTAGGTCTGAAAAATCATAGGACAAAAACAAACCGGCTTGGCCAATCCCCACACGATTTTGCATACGTGCTGAGGGTAACAGGTCAAACAGATCATGGGCACAACCTCTCCCACCCCCTCCCCCCCGCAAGGCAATTCTCTATACATCTGTAGGGTAGGTACGTGTGCTTGTACACAAGGCAATTCTCTCTATATGTGTGTGCATAGACCCATTTTTCATGTGTTTCATTTTACATCCTCGTTGAGATTCACAGATAGACATGCAATATGTTTGTGAAGTTGGTTGCTATCTTTTGATGAAACAACAAATTGACTTTTGATTAAACGCGTCAGAGAAGTGACGGGCATGCTCGGCTAGTGTCGCTAATAGCTGGAATATACACAGAAAAGGATGAAGAAAAGATTTTTTTTATAATGGTACATGCTGCTTCCTTGCTTGGCACTCAGCATTTAAAGGATAGAGCACAGAAAAATCTCCATCATAGGTTGGCATCCATGGGGAGGAGGAAATTCCTTGTTGATTGCCCCGTTGAGAGCAGAGAGAAAAGCGATTTCATAAAGATGACCCCGCTGGAATCCAGAGTGCTCTGGGAAGTAACATCATTTCCCTAATCTCAGCGGCTGTGTTTGTGTTAAAGTCACGTCCGTGCTGTCTCAGGTATCTGTCTGTACGATTTGTGTTGCCGCTCCTGCACGAGCCTCAGAGCCTGAAAAAAATTAAAGGAAAATAAAAATATCTATGGAGAGCTTTGTTGCATGGTCAGGGGAAATTACAAGCGAAAAACTTTTTGACTTCCTCGTACTATATTTAAAGAGTTCAAAAGATGAAAAAGTTTTTCTTGAAACATTTTCCATCAGTGTCAGCTACGACCTCTCCTGAGCTGACCATATATCAAAGCTGGCCTCCAAGCCAGCTGCAGACCAGACATCATCCAACATCACTTCTGGATTCTATGATATCGAAAGCTCTCAAAATTGTTGGCATCTCCCACAATGAGGATGAAGCACAAGGGCTGTTGCTCTCACATCACAGTGAGGTTGGTAGCCTCTGCTTTTTAACCACCCATCCTCACTCTTCAAACCTCCCCAGATCCTCCAGCACATATGTGCTCTTCCATAAATTATCTCCTCAATCACATCCCAAAATCCAGGCTTTCCACCCCATCCCAACCCACAAATCTTTTCTACCCCCATTAACTCTACAAAACTCAACCCTCTTGCAGGTTGCCACATTTGCTTGAATCGCCCCCTCCCCCACTTCTCCTCCACCGCCTCATCCTCATCCCTTTCTCCCATTTTTTTGTTAGTAGTAGTTTTTTGTATGTAGTCTATGGCTGCTGGCTCCATAGTTTTGTGGAAGTGCAGCTGTGCCACTGATGCAGTTCCCCGATTAACAGTAAGCTGGTACTCATTCTGCCGACCTCGGAAGGATGACAGGCCGAGTCAACCCACCTGGTGTAACTTGAATGGGACAACATGGGTTCGAATTCAAGATCCTAAGATCTCAAGCCAACCACCTTCACCATTTAGCCAATTTTGTTCATTCCCTTTCTTGCTGTATCCAACTGCGACACCATTGCCCCACTGTCACTACTTTGCTATTTTACTCTTTCCCCTCACTCTTCCCAAACCCTGGATTTTGTGTAAAATAATAACAATAATAACAAAAAGCCCAACCCAGAGAATAGCAGGTAATGCTGGTCAGTCACAAGCAATGATTGGTAGAATTGGTGGAAAAGTTGCCAGTGCATTGAGAGACAACCACAATGAATCACATGTTGATCAAACCAGCCAATACAGGCAGGTTATAGCCCCATCATTAATAAATCAGCTGGATCTTCACCAACAATTCAGTAGCAACATGGCAATTCTCCTGAGTGCTCCATTTCCAAAATCCAAATTGTTAACAGTGGTGTCATCAGTGGGATGCAAGTCCACAATACCTGGGATATGCCAGTCCAGTATACTCATCACAATACCACTACTGTAGCCGTTTCAAAGTGTCTTTTAAAAGTACACTACATTTGAAGGTGTATTAAAGCCATTTCATAAAAACAGCCGAGCCATCACAATTCACAGCCAACAGAAAATCGTCAGTGAGTCCAACGCAGTAACCTATTTATTACCCTCACCGAATGAGAGTATTTTGTGTTTGGGTCTGTCCGTCTTTTTGTCCGCACAGAACTTTCATGTTTTTTGCCGCAACCGCTTGTCAGATTGGGATGAAATTTTCACAATAGGTGCGACTACTCGTGTATAATTTTTTTAATCAGAATAACGTCATAATAAGTCACATGGTGTGGCAGCCATGTTGGAAAAATGGAAAAACTTTGGACCTCTGTATCTAACACTGCACCAAGGAAAAAATTGAAACTTGGCACATGGCAAGAACTCATGGGGAATAAGTGTGATTTTTTAAAAATGACATCATAGGTGTCTTCATTATGATGTCATAATTGCATATGTAGAACGGTACATGTGATTAGTATGAAAATTTTTGAGGGTCATCCAGGGATACAATGGTCCACAGAAAGGAAAAAATTGATGACATCATTGGTCACATAATTCGGCAGCCATATTGTTTGAAAAAAAAAAAAACCCTTCAAAAATCTTCTTCTCTGAAGTGGCGAAACAGATTGAGGCAAAACTTTACAAGTATGACCACCTATCCTTGAGGAACAAAAGTTTCACACATATGATATCATAGGTCACATGGTTTGGCAGCAATTTTGGATTTACCCTAAAACCTACAAAAATCTTCTCCAGAACGGCTGGACAAATTGAGGGGAAACTTCACACAAATGCTCCCCAAGCCATGGGTGTACAAGTTTGTGAAGGAATAATCGATAGGTCACATGGTATGGCAGCCATATAGGATTGGAGAAAATATTCAATAATGTTTTTTCTGTAACCGCATAATCAAGCGATGTGAAACTTCACAATTATGATCTCGTAGTGATGAGGAATACATGCTTTAAATTTCCACTTAATTGGACGCATGGTCTGACAGCCAGAATAATAGAATTTTTTGATGTGGGTTTTTATTTTATTTTATTTTAACGAGGCTCACTTGGCTGTGCCTGGATGGGTTTTTGAGTGTCGAGGAGTAGCAGCTGAAATGCGAATCCTATCCAGTTCCTCCTGATGACTTCATCTTTGCCTTTTGCTCGTTTGGGTTCCTTCTGATTACTTCAATGTTGGACTGTACTTATTTGGTCTTCCATTTGATTTGAATTGAATTTATTTTAATCCCATTCTAAATTCAATTGAATAATAAATAAAAATGTCATGGGTCAGGGTCAGGTGTCCAATCAAAGCGAGGTTTCATCAAAGCGGGACGTCTTGGTCCCTGCTCATCATGGCCAGCAGTTATAAAGTTGCAGTTCTAATGTCTCTTATTAATTACGTAACACACCAGTACACAAAGACTACCCAAAATACACCACACAAAAGAAGTCCTGGCGAGAGTCTGCAATCTCTGGTTGCTCTATTTCTCGTTTATTTATTTATTTTTACAGGACAAGCTCGTACTATTTCAGTCAAAGAGCGATAATTGTGGCCAACTTTCATATGGCACAAATGTTTATCATGGATTGATGTATGCAATATTTGAAGAAACTAAAAGTTGACAAGCTGCGCAAAACAAACTCGTTAAAGTAATAATGAATGTCTCCTGTTGGTTGTCAATGAAGTGGTTGCCAGTGTAATCATGGTTGTTAAAATACTAGAAGCTTTGTGGGTGGAACTTTGGCGATGACAAATCAAATCGATGAAAAAATAATAAAGACAATGAAAAAATAAAATCATATTAACACACTCATTCCATAGACTCCAGTTTTAGAGGTTGGAGATGCTGCAAGCACTCAGTGCATCATGAAGGACATGCAGCTCACCAAATGGCTGAGACTTACTCCTGCGGGACAAGCTGGGGCTTTTGACAGAGCGAGGGCTGGGTGGGATGGGCGTCCCAGGCTTGGAATAGTTTGCCTTCATCACTCGGCAATCTGCCATAAGCAGTGGGGGGGGGGGGGGGTAGGAAAAGACAACGCGTGGCAAGTTAACATAAAGGAGTGAAGGACAGCAGAGCAAATGCACGTGTGTGGAAGTACTGAGGACACCCTGGCCTTGTGCTGCACTTAATAGCCGTATTGCAAAAACAAAAGGAAGGGAGAGGGGAGAAATTGTCAGAAAAGGAAAAGGAGGAGAGAGGACAAGGGACAAAGGCTGGGGGGGGAGGAGTGGTAAGGATATGGGGAGGAAAGAGGAAGGAAGAGAGAAAAGGATGTTGGAAAGCAATAGAAGGGGAAGAAAGAGGAATGAACAGAGCAAATACGAGTCGGAGAAAGGTTAAAAATCAACCACCACTTTCACATGTAATATGTATATTTATATATATATATATATATATATATATATATATATATATATATATATTTTTTTTTCTATATACATATATATATATATATATATATATATATATGTATATATATAAAAAATATAAATATATATGTGGACCCCTTATTCTCAATTTGCCATCACCAGTCGGCCTTTATGAGCACTCGCGAATTCATTAAAAATGACGCAAGTGAAAGAAAACGAGCAATAAATAATACGAACAGTTTCTGAACTGAAGGTTTCAATCCAGAAATGGCATTTCAGTTGTGAACAAATCCCACTTCACGGCCAGACCACAAGATGCTAAGCACACATCAGTCAGTCCTGACCTCTGCTGCTGCGTCATTTTTGTGTGAAATTAAAACCAGCATCGATTTGAATTTGTAATGCAGATTGTGACTCGATGGCCCAACATTTCACAAGCAATTGCCTCAAATGTTCACATCAGCTGCTGTTTTCATCTGAAACTGTACATGGACAAAGAAAAGTAAAAAAATATTTTAATGATGACATGGACAAAATATATATATATATATATATATATATATATATATATATATATATATATATATATATATATATATATATATATATATATATATATATATATATATATATATATATATATATATATATATATGACGTTTTTCATTTACTCATGAATGGGGATTTCTGAACTCCAAGTAAATAACTCCAGCTTGTTCCTGCAAAAGAGAATTTCTCCCTTCATGCAGAATACTAGAAAACCATTTTAGAAATTATATTATTTCATTGAAAAAGCACTTACAGCCAATTACCACTCCTGAAAAGAAACAAGTCGCACCTCAAATAGAGCATGATGCTCACTCTCTCTCTCTCTGTCAGTGTCATGGTTACCTAGCAATACCAAGGAATATATGTTTCCATGGCAACTACCATCCCTCTCTGCATTGTTGCCATGGAAAATCAGTGACTGTTCTCACCCGGTGGGAGGGGGGGATCCTGCAGATTACTGGGTAGTCACATTATACAAGCACTCTCAGTCATCATACAAAAGCCATTCACTATTGAACAAATGTGAATAATTTGCACGAGTTAATTTGAACCTGTGCAATAGCATTTTTCATCGTTTTGTACCCATTCGTGTCTACACGTCACAGTGCTCTGTCACATTCTTTGCAACCTACATTATGGTGTAGACTGTAAATAGTAGGTGGGAAAACTCTATTTAGGTTATTTTTAATCCCTCTTGTCAATTATATTTCAAAATATTGGAATTATCCAAATGAAATTAGAATTAACTGGCAAAATGAAAATAATACAATACGATTTCTTAAGAAATATCAAGGGATCATCAATATCCATGTTGTAGAAGAAACATCCATCTTTACCTTCCCTTCAAATAAATTATGTGCTTCATAATATTGTGACGTTAACACTTGGGGTTGAACCCGACGCAACACAATTCAGAGACGAGCAAGCGAGAATTAGAAATTGTATAATACAAACAGCATTTGATCAAACAGTGATCAGCTCTGTCTGTTCAGTACATTAGATTAATGGTAGATCGAGCTCGACTTGTGCTTTGCCAAATTGTAGCTTGTGTGAAAGCTGGGGGATGGTGGTGGGGTGGGGATAATTAAAAGTGTGACCAATTGGTGTTTGCAAATGGAAAAATATCTGATGGTAAGCTACAAAGGCATCAGCAATGATGAAACGACAGCTCAGCAGATGCGAGGAAATCAAAACTTTGCTCTTTTGGTTTTTAATCGATTTTTCTTTTCGTAAGCAAATCCTGTTGAATTTAAAATAAATAGTTTTCCCATTTTTCACCACAATGCCATGCTACTTTGAGTGTATCACCATGTTCCATGCCATGTTTTGAGGTACTGCACTGGCACGCCATGGTCAGCCTTTACCGAAGACAAATCTCCATCATTTCTATTCACTGTCGCTTTTGAATTTGTAGTAATAATGTTGTGGTGCCGGGTTCGGTGGCAAGGACAACCGTGAGACGGAGCAGTCGGGCTGTCTCCCACCGAACACCGGAATTGAGAGGTCGTCACCCCGGATAACTCCAGAGTCGACGGGTCGCTTAAAGGACCGTGGTCGCAAATATTTTGACGGCGTGAGGTAGGGCCTACTTGTCAATTCCAATTTACATAAGTACTCATGCCAACTAACTACCGGGGAAGCCACACCCTCGGCCGGCTTTTTCCGAACCGAGTCGCTGTTACCGACTCGGATCCGGCGTAACCGAGCGGAAATTACCAAAGGCACGCCGGCCCAAATGAAAACTTACGGTACAACCGGCCTTCCTAATTCTCAAGCCTGAACCATACTGGGTCAATGATAGAAATGACAGGCAACGAACTGGAACATTTAACAGTTGTTTATTTACAATAATAAGACACAGTGTAGACTTATTCCGAATATACAGGCAATGTACAATGAGCAATCAACACTTCTACAATTTCTACTTATAGGACAGCGCCACCACAGACACACAACACACACACCAAAATAAAATGGACCCAGATTATCTTTATTTCGACCCTCGCAGCCAAGGGGATAGACAGGCTGGAGGTCAGAGTTTGGTCGGTACCTGGCCACCTCATGCGGTTTGGCCCGCGACTGCAGGTGTGAAATTCGGGGTCGTCGGCGAGCCCAGACACGGTATAGCGGGGTCCAGGGTCGCTCCTCACAGTGGAGATTCCCGGCTCGGACTCCGGGTTATTGCTTGACAAAATTAAGAGATGGAAGTTGACGGCTGTGGAATAAATAGTCAGAGGACCACCAACGACGCACATCAAGAGCAATGGCGACCCCTTTCTTCTCCAACAATTCCAACCCAACTCCAGCGAGCACTCAGGGGAGCCCGGCGATTCTTATCCTTCCCCCGGGTGGGGTGGGGTGATTGGACCTCTGAGGTAATCTTTGCCCTGATTGGACAGGGTTTCATGGGGTGATATCTGTCCCCCTCTGATTGGACAGGGGGAAAACCCTGCCTTTCTGGGGCAGAGTCGGAGCTCTGAGGTTATCTTTGCCCTGATTGGACAGGGTTTCGTGGGGTGATGTGCTGGCCATCCATGATTGGACAGGGGGGAACCCCCTCCTTTCCTGGGCGGAGTCCGTGTTCTGAGGTGAGGAAACCACCCACGTCCGTGGTCGAACACACGTGGGCAATGGCGTCGATGGTGTGAAGATGTGAAGGATTGATTTGTTGGCGTTGGGTATTGCAAAAATCTAACTGGAAAGAAGCTTCGCTGCGCACACATGTAATTCCCTTTAGACATAGGGAGGAATCTAACTATACACATACTTATTGAAATAACTAAGCTTAGGGACTGCTGTCTGTTTGTGTGCAAATGGCTTCCAGATTCGTAACAAGAACACATTTACTTTAGAATGGTATTCGTAAAATGAGGATTTCCCCAAGAATGTAGCCATGCCAAAAAACATGGTTCCATGTTGTGTTTTGGGTGTTGTACACAAGTGACTATGAATGGCACATCTACTTTACTTTCTCATAAATTACCTCTGCCACCAATGGTGGACAGAGGTTGTTTTCTTCACTGTCTGTGCATGCTTGTCTATCTGTGAGCAGGATATCACAAAAAGTTATGGATGGATTCAGACAAAATTTGGTGTACAGGTTTTGTGCGATGAGGATGAAGTGATTAGATTTTGGTGAAGATCTAGATCCAGATATGGATCCGAGAATTTTTTAAGTGATTCTTCACCATTGAGATAGGGGTTAAAATCCATATATGGCATGATATCTCAAAACGTTGTGGACTGATGACAAAACTTGGTGGTTGAGTTGGGTAGGTGACAAGAACAAACCAATTAGATTTTGGTGTGTGACAAGAACGAATCCTCCAGATGCAGATCTGGCTTATCAGTGGGATACAAAATGTATATACAGTTCAGCCTGGCAAAGGTATGTGCTTTACCAAGTGCTGCTCTATATACATGTTTTTAATATTGTTAAGGCTGTGGAAATTCACATTACACCATAAAGGGCCCTCAGGTGAGATATCTTCATAGGTACATGTGTAGTTAGCCCAAACCCGTTGTATAGAGGGAATTTATGTGATCCATTCGGGCTGCGATACTCCAGTTAGCCATTTTTCTGTTCTATCTTTTATTTCAAACAAACAGCATCTCAACAACCACACTATCCCCATCACAGCGCCAACCACACTGCAACCACGCCACCTCCACCATCTACGCTACTACATCTTCGCCACTACGTCCGCTTCTGAACGGCAAACAAAGGCGCCAAGGAGGGAACTGCGTGGATGCGCAGGTTTCCCCGCCTGTTTCTTCCGTTTGACTAACTCGCGCTTTGGAGTGGAGGAGGGGCGATGCAGGTCAAAGGTCAGAGGTCATGTGAAGGAGGGGTCTCAATTTGGGGGAATAATTCTCTGGCCCAGAGCCAAAAACGGACTCCCCCGGCCCCCGCACGGGGTGGGGTGGAGGGAAAGCGTGAGGGAACGCCCTTTTCGGGAACCCTCTCGAAGGAAGGTGGAGCCGAGAACGGGGCGGGGCGAAGGGCGGAGCCCC
Organism: Eptatretus burgeri; assembly: GCF_056783735.1. Taxonomy (NCBI): domain Eukaryota; kingdom Metazoa; phylum Chordata; class Myxini; order Myxiniformes; family Myxinidae; genus Eptatretus; species Eptatretus burgeri. The sequence continues at coordinate 10,684,622 of NC_140978.1, forward strand.
GCGCTATAAAAGACGGACACGGGCGGGGCGCTCTGTCGCCTCTTCCTCTTGAGCCTCTTCGTCTGGCGCCTCTTCCTCTTGAGCCTCTTCCTCTTCCGCCTCTTCCTTTTCGTCTTGGCTGGTGGTCTGATTGGTCTTCGATTGGTTTTTGTCGAGAGTTGGTCTTTGGGAAGAGGTCCTGCGCCTGCGGCTTGGCGAGCGGCCCTGTCACGAAGGCACGGACGGGAGACACGGCAGCGCCCATTGTGAGGTGGACCTGCGCGTCCGGACGGGCAGTGCCGGAGAGGGTTCGCCGGCCACGAGAGAGGTCGGGGCCAGGCTCGACCACGCTGGCGGTTGTGGCAGAGGGACTCACCAGCCATAAAAGGGAAGTCATCTTCTTTCTTTCTTCTTCTTCCTTTATTTTTTGTATAAATGTGTGTGTTGGCGCTGTCTGTGAAGTAGAACTGCGTAAGTGTTGCCGTGTGTCGGTCATAGTCGGTTGTAGCTCTGCATTTGCTTTTGTTGCATGACTGTTTTAACTGTTATATGTGCATTTTTGACTGTATGGCTGTATATACGTGCTTGTCTGTGTGTGTGTGTGTGTGTGAATAAAATGCTTGCTTGTTGAACTGTTCCTGCGCTGCTTCGTCTCTTTTCCTTTTTTTATTGACCCTCCATCTTGCATCACATAAGGGGTTCGTAGTGGGTGCAACATCCCGGTAATTAATCTGAACCGTCCAGGTCGACGATAACACTGCTCGGTTATCCCGATAGTACGGAACAGGCCGCCCAAGCGGCTCGTGTCCGGAGTCGACCTGCGGCGAGGTACGATCGCCCGGTTTACCATCCGCGTGGGTACTTAGGTAGGTCGAGTTTGGCGAACAACCCTATCCTACGCGGGTGGCCGATTGGCACAATTGTGGTGAGGTCGAAAGGCCCACCCGTGACTAGCTCCCGGCGTTGGTCCGAGAGGGTCACGAGAGAATTGTCCATCTGGTGGGCGACGTGCCGCGATTCGAGTTACGTGGCCGTTCGCACGCCGGCGGGCGCGAATTCGCAACACTGGCGTCAGGTCATGGGATACGGACTCATCCCCCTCCTCGCAACACTGGTGTCAGAGAGCGGGAAACAAACCACCCCGCCTCCAAGCTAAATTTACGGGAACGGAGCAGGGGTGTGCGAGGCGACCCCCCCCCCCCCCGTTCCCTCCAAATTACGAGCGAGTTAAATTAATCCCTTACGAGAAATAAGATGGAGTCTCAAGGCGAGCGGGTGCCGGGGGTAGTAGAAATGTATGTGTGTAGTAATGTAGAATCCATGGCCCGGGACGGTACTTGTAATGTTAATCCGTGGGGAAGCTCAACCCCATATACTGAGCACGGACTTTACCGACAAACTGAATCGCATAATGGCGGCGCGATCGCACCTCAGCGCAGCACGGAGCGAGCAGCTATTTATGGCGCTGCGAATGGCGCGACACGAGGCGAGCGCTCCCAACAGCCGTTTCAAACCACGTGGGCATGGCAGGCGAGGCAGGCGGACATTGGCGGGCTTTGGAAAGAATTGATGGACGATATGGATGTGCACAAGAAGGCATTCTAGAGCGATATGCGAGGCCTGCAGGCAGGCATAATGGCATTTTCATGCAACGAAGTGCAGACAACGGTGTGCAAAATGGCGGCGTCACGTGTTGGAGCGAACGAGCTGGGAGGGAGAGCAACGGCTGTTCGGCCCGCGATGGAAGTGGGTGAGGACAAAATAATACGGGAGACGTGCTGGGCGAGAATCAGGAAGATGAGGCAACTAATGGAGATGTTAACGCAAATAAATGAGGGTTATCAACGGATGAAAGAACAATTCGGGCAAACCCTAATAAAGGAAATAAAAATAGTGGAGACGAGGGAAGTAACAAAGACAAAGAAGGAAATGAAAGTATTGCCAGAGACACGGGAGATAGAGAGTGAATTGGATGGGGTTAGTGACAAACACGCACACATTGAGGTAGTGGAGGACCATGAGGGGGAGCTGGCGGACTGTTTAGGGACCCGGTGCAAGCAGCTGGATAGCCTCCTTCGGGAACGGAGGGAGACGCCATGCTCCCTTGAAGCGAGTCATGACCAGGTGAGTTCGGTCGTGTCGAGCGAGTTCGAGGGGACGGGTGCACGGAGAGCTTGGGGGGTTTAGAGGCCCCGGAACCCCTTGTGGGGACACGAATCCCCAGTGTGGTTGCGAGTGTGCCGGAGTACGTTCCTCCCAGCACACGGAGTGTGAGAGGGACAGCGTGTGTAAGAGAGCGGTATGAAAGGGAGATGACGGTGGGCATGTACGAACATGCAGCCACGTCTCCCGGTGTGAATGTGAGTTTGATGGATGAAATGTGAGCGTCGTGACACGTGAGAGTGCGTGTGTCGAATGGAGACGACGACTACGACAGATAGACAGGGGCCGAGTAGCGGCCGTCGATGTTTTGAGCACCGCGCCGGGTTTACACGGCGGCGAGCGCGAGGTTCGTGCTGTGGTACGCACGAGACCGCCACATGCTCGCTTGCAGGAGTGAAACCCGGTCCGGAAACGCCAGCGGTGAATGTTGCCGATCCCGCGGACGGACAAAGTTTCGGCAGGATTATGGATTCGGACCGGACGGGTTCTCCACGCGGGCGTGTGTGTTCAGCTCCAATGGGCAGAGCACATGTGTTCGCGTGGGGAACCCCTCGAGACGCGAGGCTTGTGTTTTTTTATGTGCCGGGTGACGTCATGGCTGCGTGTATGGTTGGAATCCGGCAGGAGGGTGAATCCCTGCCGGATGGTACCGTCCAAGAGGGACGAGGGACGCGAACAGCTGTCATGACGTCACGCCACAGGTGCGCGGCTGTGAATTGCCGCGCTGGTGCGCAGGTTGCGAGTTGCCGCGCTGGTGCTGCACGATAAAAAAAAAAAACGCAAGCCTCGCTTTCGGGTGAACAGGATTCCCGGGCATAGGGTGGAAGACCCCCCTACCAGGGCACAGGATGACACTAGTTAGGGGGAAGGGTTAGCTTAGCTAGACCGGCTCCATGGGGCAGGGGTAAGTCCTCATGGGGCCTGTGGAATGGATTAGTTAGAGGGATGTTAGTTGAGATTTAGGAAGGGAGTTAGAATGGAGTATGGGATTATTTTGAAGACAGAGACAGACTTTGGATGTGTAGCGGGGACGTAGCCTAGCTACGTAGTGTTAAAAGGAACGTGCTGTAGTGTAAGGCACGACGTGGGAGCACGAGTTAGTTCGGGGATGTAGTGAGCAGGATGGCAGAGATTCAGCGGTGAGTTGTGAAGTGTGAAGTGGAAACATGTGCTTGTTGAGTGAGTGAGGCCAGCGGGTCTGAGTGTATGGAGTGAATGTGGAATGCATGATGCGATGAGTGATTGGGGGGAGGAGTGACTCCCACCCAAAGGACCCTGGGGTCAGTGTAGAGTGAGTTAGATGGGTTAGTCAAATTGACAAAATGGAGGTCGTTTTGTTGTTGGTGGGAATGTAGGCTCGATACCCATTTGGAGGGGTGCAGGAGCCCTGTTGACGGGCTGGGAGCGTGGCTGTGAAAGGTGAGTATCGCTGAGTGGGTACCCCGGGCACCGGGCTAGGCGGCCGTGGTAGGCCAAGGGCCCATGGGGGGCCGGGATAGCGTAGTGGGCACGGGTGCGCCCGCATGATGCGGGGGCCCGGCGCGCCGTTAGCCGTGTGGGCAGTGTTGTGGGCACAGGTGACCCTCGGAAAGGGGCCCGGGAAGCCAGCCTGCCACGTGTGCGTTTCAGGGGAGGTGCCATGGGGGGAACTCCGTGTTTAGGGAGCTGGTAGGCTCGGAGGCAGTGTAGTGCCCGGGGGTGCCATTGTTAGAGAATCGGCAGAGGCTAGTGCCTGCCAAGGGAGCCACGCATCCCAGCCATGAGACCGTGTGAGGGCACGGAGAGAAAATTGGGAGGCGAGGCCCAAAATTGTGTGGACACCAACACAGGCAACGGGAATGTTGGTTGCGAGAACCGGTAGGTTAAGCGAGAGGCGCTTGTTGAAAGCCCCGGGGTAGTTTAACAGTTAAATGGTTAGGGTAGATTAGGAAGTGTACCCCTCCGCACCATCCATCCCTTCGCTCATGTTGTGGGCCGATGGGCCCACTTTGGGTTAGATCGCTGAAGTCCGAGGAGGCCATCCCGAGCCTTCGTTGGGCCTCGACACAGGACGCTAGCTCTCCCTTATTCCCCTCCAGGAAGGGAACGTAGGGGTTTGGAGTAGGCTGGGGGACGATAGGTTAGCCGAAGAAGGACGATAAAGGGGGTTAGGGGACGAGTTCTAGTCGGGAGTAAAAAGGAAATGAAAATAAAAACCCCCAAAAAATAAGTTTGGGCTAAATTGGGTTTTACAAATTAAGGGAGTGGGTATTGACAGTGACAGGCAAAGGCGATAGGTGGGAGGGAGACAGGTAGGTAGGTCTGAGCCCGCCTTTCGAGTGGCCAGCACTACTGCACTCCCTCCACCAACCTGCACTGCACGGCGAGAGGCCGGCCAACTTTGTCTGCGGCTGTGCTTCAAGGCCTGTGCTGGTCGGATCGTCCGCCGGCTGTGTTCGCCTGCAGCGGTCCTGTTCTGCCGGCTTTGTATGCCTGTTCACCTTTGCCATGCCATGCCCACTGCTCACATCATCAGTTTGCCCCCGTTCAATTTTGCTTTGCCCCCCCCCCCCCTGTTCATTTCCATGTGCGCCAGGATCGTCGTCACAAGTTGTACGGACTGTCCTGTTGGCAGCTACAACACGGGCCTGCAGTGGAGGGCCGTGCACCTGTTGACTTTTGTTTTGCTTCCTGCAGAGTCTATAGATCCTGGGCCATGGTTAGTGTAAATTTTGTAAGGTTAAGTTGTTAAGTTGTGAATTGTACTGTACATATAAGTGCGCCCCCGGCATGTCTGTCTCACGCCGGCAATTTTATTTAAGTCATCTGAGTGAGTGCGTTTGTTAGTTAGTTACTCAGCCCTCAGGTTATTTATTTTGGGGACACGAATACCATGAATGTCGCACTCAGGGATCCGAATGTAAAACGTACTCGGGGAGAACTACACGATGGCACACGAGAATTTGACGACTCGGGACGAGTCTGTAAAAAGGGGAGGGGGTAGTGTTACGGCTGTGGAAATTCGCATTACACCATAAAGGGCCCTCAGGTGGGATATCTTCATAGGTACATGTGTAGAAAGCCCAAACCCGTTGTATAGAGGGAATTTATGTGATCCATTCGGGCTGCGATCCTCCAGTTAGCCATTTTTCTGTTCTATCTTTTATTTCAAAGAAACAGCATCTCAACAACCACGCCATCCCCATCACAGCGCCAACCACACTGCAACCACGCCACCTCCACCATCTACACTACTACATCTCCGCCACTACGTCCGCTTCCGAACGGCAAACGAAGGCGCCAAGGAGGGAATTGCGAGGATGCGCAGGTTTCCCCGCCTGTTTCTTCCGTTTGACTTCCCCGCGCTTTGGAGTGGAGGAGGGCGATGCAGGTCAAAGGTCAGAGGTCATGTGAAGGAGGGGTCTCATTTTGGGGGAATAATTCTCTGGCCCAGAGCCAAAAACTGACTCCCCCGACCCCCGCACGGGGCGGGGTGGAGGGAAAGCGTGAGGGAACGCCCTTTTCGGGAACCCTCTCAAAGGAAGGTGGAGCCGAGAACGGGGCGGGGCGAAGGGCGGAGCCCCGCGCTCTAAAAGACGGACACGGGCGGGGCGCTCTGTCGCCTCTTACTCTGTCGCCTCTTCCTTTAGAGCCTCTTACTCTTGAGCCTCTTCCTTTTCGTCTTGGCTGGTGGTCTGGTTGGTCTTCGGTTGGTTTTTGTCGAGAGTTGGTCTTCGGGAAGAGGTCCTGCGCCCGCGGCTTGGCGAGCGGCCCTGTCACAAAGGCACGGACGGGAGACGCGGCAGCACCCGTTGTGAGGTGGACCTGCGCGTCCGGACGGGGAGTGCCGGAGAAGGTTCGCCGGCCGCGAGAGAGGTCGGGGCCAGGCGCGACCACGCTGGCGGTCGTGGGAGAGGGACTCACCAGCCATAAAAGGGAAGTCGCGACTTCTTTATTTCTTTTCCTTCCTTTGCTTTTTGTATGAATGTGTGTGTTGGCGCCGTCTGTGAAGTAGAACTGCGTAAGTGTTGCCATGTGTCGGTCGTAGTCGGTTGTAGCTCTGCATTTGCTTTTGTTGCATGACTGTTTTAACTGTTATTTGTGCATTTTTGACTGTATGGCTGTATATACGTGCTTGTCTGTGTGTGTGTGTGTGAATAAAATGCTTGCTTGTTGAACTGTTCCCGCTCTGCTTCGTTTCTTTTCCTTTTTTATTGACCCTCCATCTTGCATCACGTAAGGGGTTCGTAGTGGGTGCAACATCCCGGTAATTAATCTGAACCGTCCAGGTCGACGATAACACCGCTCGGTTATCCCGATAGTGCGGAACGGGCCGCCCAAGCGGCTCGTGTCCGGAGTCGACCTGCGGCGAGGTACGATCGCCCGGTTTACCATCCGCGTGGGTACTTAGGTAGGTCGAGTTTGGCGAACAACCCTATCCTACGCGGGTGGCCGATTGGCACGATTGTGGTGAGGTCGAAAGGCCCACCCGTGACCAGCTCCCGGCGTTGGTCCGAGAGGGTCATGACAGAATTGTCCGTCCGGTGGACGACGTGCCGCGATTCGAGTTACGTGGCCGTTCGCACGCCGGCGGGCGCGAATTCGCAACAATATGTTCTTTAACATAACATGCTATGTTCAGTCCAAAAATTAATAAAATTTGTTGGTGGGTAAACGCCACTTAAAATTCAACAAGCGTTTAGAAGAATGGCCCACATAATGCATCTGATCTCCAGTACAGAAGTCTGCCATATTATGTTTGTTTCATGCAACACTCAACTTCACTTGTCTATTTTTTGTTTGCATTATATTTATCTCATATTCCTACAATGCTCATTACCTACAAATTACTTGCTATTTTATTGGTTATTTTATCACATCAACAAGCAACAAAAATTAATGCAACTAAATTTGGACAATAGGATAACACATTAGTTCACACCTGATACCCCAATGTAAATATGGGACCAACACTTATATACGAGGCCTATATCCAAAATAAAAATCAAAGCAGCGAGAAACCTCGTCATTCCTGATGTCCTTGAAATAAACGTAATTGCATTCCTTGAATCATTTGTTTTGTGGCATAGATGCTGTAATCCTAGAAAGTGCTGTTGCTGTGATATTTGAGTTACAGAATGCAAGGTTTTGAAGATGGGATGTTTATAGCATCAAAGAATCTGGATAACCACAAAACCGATGCAAAATATTATATATATATATATATATATATATATATATATATATATATATATATATATATATATATATATATATATATATATATATATATAGATATTGATCATGGGGTAGTGTGCTCGAATGTATTGCTGTTTATTCAGAGACTCCTGACAATATTGGCTCTACCTATAAACGGCCAATCTATTACTTCACAGGATGGATGTTGCATCATGAAATAAACTATAAAGGTTGTTCCAAAAAGACCTGGACAACTTTGGCTGTTAATATATTGAGTACCACAAATGATACAACAATACCCTTTGTTTTATACGATATAGAATCTCATAACGTTTTGTGCACACCATCAATACACTTCAATGTGAGTTCCATTTGTCATACACCAGACATCAAGGCAGTACACGAGTTCTTGCCATGTTCAGCTCAGCATGTTTGCATCCACCAGTGTGCATGCAGCTGTGCTTCGAGAACGAAGATCCCACAGGTTTGCTACCTTGGTGTTGTAGACATCTTTGACAAAAAAAATCAAGGGGGGTTATGTCTGGTATTTTGTGGGGCTAAGCGGTTGGTCTGTCTCAGCTAATCCAGCGACCTGTAAATTTTTCATTCAGGACGGCTCGAATGACTAAAGGCCCAATGAGGGGGAGCGCGGTCATGTTGAAAAAATAATATCGGGTTGCAGGTCTTCAATCTGTTGGAAGACAAATCCTTCCAACATGTTCATGTAAACTCTTGAGGTCACTCTATCCTCTGCAAAGAAGAAAAAAAAAAAAAAAAAACGGACCCACCCAGCAGTCATGGAGAAGGCCACACCACACATTGACCTTTAGACTGTCGTGTATTTGTTCAATGACCATGTATGGGTTTTCAGAGCCCCAGGGCCTCATATTGTTGTGGGCCAGGGTTCGGTGGCGATAAACGACCACTAGGTGGAGCAGTAGAGTCGTCTCCCACGGAACACCGGGAATTTAGGTCGTGACTCTCGGACAACTCCGAAAGGTCACGGGTCCCTTAGCGGATCGTGGTCGCCAATATTTTGAGGGCGTGGAGTTGCGTTAATTGCCTAATTTCAATATACCTAAGTACCCACGTTATCCAACTACCGGGGAAAACCACACCCTCAGCCGACTTTGTCCGAATCGAGTCGCTATCACCGACTCAGATCCGGCGAAACCGAGCGGAAGTTACGAAAGCCGCGCCGGACCAAATGAACAACTTACCGGCCCGAACGGCCTTACTATTTCTGTAAGGCAGTCTGCTCGGCAGTCGCCTCGATCACGCCTGTCGTCCTCTCGTCTCTTTTTCTCTCTCGAGGTGGGAGGGGTTTCTTTTCTCGCCCCTCGCCTACTGATTGGACGAGGGGTTGTCGGACGATTCGTGGTCAGCCTCCCGATTGGCTGGGGCGCGCGTGTGATGCTCGCCCTTCACTCATTGGCTGGAGGAAACGCTCAATTGCCCCTCCTTGGGGCGGAGCTTCTATCCGAAGCGACGGAGGCTCCGCCCACGCCCTCAGCCAAAAACACGTGGTCAATGGCGACTGGGTCGAGTGAGAGATGGTGGCGTTGTTGTTGTTGTTGTGGTAGTAGTTGTTGTAAAAACCTGACTAAAAAATAACTCGAAGCGCACACACGAAATTCCCATTAGACATAGGGGATGGATTCTAACTATAAACACGTACTTATCGAAATAACTGAACTACGGGGACTCTGGCTGTTTGTGTGCACAAGGTTTCCAAATCCGTAACAATATTATGCCAGTTGACCTTCCCCAATACATGAAAGCAAGCTTTGTCTGTGAATACAACCGTTTTTAGGTAATCTTCGTCATCGTCTATGCAACTGAGCATTTCCAAGGCAAACGCCCTGCGTTTGGGTCTGTCATTACCTCCGCCACCGAAGGTGAAGCTGTTTATGTTTTCACCCCCTTTCTCTGTTGGGTCGCCAAAATAGGTGACCCTTATTGCCAGTAATTCTGTTTGTTTGGATGTTTGTTTGTTTGTCATCAGCATAATTGATAGTAAACGTGGGCCGATTTTGACCAAACTCGGGTGGTAGGTACATCTTATGACCTAGTGCTTTGGAAATTGTGATGGTTGGTTGGGACGCTTTGGTTCCCTAGCAACAACCGAAAAACCTTCAAAATCGGTACCGTTCACGCGAAATCAAGTCCGAAAACCATTATCCCACGTAGGCTTATGAAATTTGGCATGCATCATCTACAGGTGATGCTCTATCAAATATATTCAGTTTTTGTGTGATATATGGAATAGTTTACCCCCAACGCCCCCTACAAATGGGGTATGCCCGAAAATTGGTGAAAATTGAAGGCCCCCTAGCGATCAGGTGAGTGAATCGATCCGAATGAAACTTTGCAGGTTCATAGCACGCAATGAGTACTACAACTTTGCCTCAGGACATATTGACCGATTTCGCTTAGGTCAGGGGTCAAAGGTCAATTAGTGCAAAAATCGATAATATGCGAGAGCTGGAGGTGCCTTCGCGCCAAATACTACTCCTCCTAGGGTTATGGTCAGATGGTCATGAAAATTCACACTAATCATCTGGAATACATTGTGCACAAATGATCGAGCCGGATTTTCGATTTATATCTTTGTTCACCCACAGCACCCCCTCGAACTTTGGGGATTTCCGATATCAAACCGAATTTTCGGAACTTTTCATTCAAATTGATACCGAGTAGTTATCAGGAGATGGAACTCGATGAGATTTGGTATGCATAATCTTAAGGTGATTCTCTATCCGCAATATGACATCCATTTTTTTTCTATATCTTATAGTTTCCAAATGGCAACCCTCTCAACTTGGGTGTCCGAGGGCCATTGAGCATTCCCGCTGAAAATTCAAAGTACACCAGCTCCAAGACGGTTGAACCGAATCGAATGAATCTTTACATGCTTATAGACCGTAATGAGTACTACAACTTAGCTCATTTGCATAATGACCTATCTCGAGTAGGTCAGGGGTCAAAGGTCAATAAGTTCATTTTTCGGGCTAAATTACCATTCAAGGCACCCTTGCTCTTACAGGGGTTAACCGATATGAATGAAAGTTCATAGGTACATAGTACTCAATGAGTACTACAACTTTGCTTCAGGACATATTGACCTATCTCGGCTAGGTCAGGGGTCAAAGGTCAATGAGTGCAATTTTCAGGCAAAATGACCATTCAAATCCCCCTTGCTCCTACACGGGTTAACCGATATGAATGAAAGTTCATAGGTACAGAGTACTCAATGGGTATTACAACTTTGCTTCAGGACATATTGACCTATCTTGGCTAAGTCAGGGGTCAAAGATCAATGAGTGCATTGTTTGGGCAAAATGACCATTCAAAGCCCCCTTGCTCATACACGGGTTAACCGATTCGATTGCAATTTCATAAGTACTTAGTACTAGATTAACTCAGATCAGGGGTCAAAGGTCATCGGATGCTCGGCGACCCATGGCCGCCTACCGGCTTGTCTGTCTGTCTGTTTGTTTTTGTACTGGATATCTCAAAGAGTTATGGATGGATCCAGATGAAATTTTGTGGACAGATTGGGTGTGTGACAAGGACAAACTGATTAGATTTTGGTGAAGATCCGGATCCGACTACAAGAATTTTTTAAAGCGATTCTTCACTATTGAGAGATAGGGAGGGCCAAAAACGATATGTAGCACGATATCTCAAAAAGTTGTGGACGGATTCAGACGAAACTTGGTGGATGGATTGAGAGTGTGACAAGGACGAATTGATTCGATTTTGGTGAAGATCCGGATCTGGATATAAGAATTATTTTATTTTTAAAGTAATTCTTCACCATTGTGAGATAGGGCCAAAAAATGATATAGTACTGTATAGCATGATATTTCAAAAATGTAATGGGCCCGATATGTTCTCGTGGATTAGGCATTACGTGGCAGAGGTATGCGCTCTACCGAGTGCCCTTCTAATTTGCTTGTTTGTCCGTTTGTGCACAAGATACCTCAAAAAGTTGTGGACGGATCTGGATGAAATTTTGTGGACAAGGACAAACTGCCATATTATCTTTGTTGGTGTGTGACAAGGACAAACTGATTCGATTTTGGGGAAGATCCAGATATGGATCCGGCTACTAGAATTTTTTAAGTGATTCTTCACCATTGAGAGATAGGGCCAAAAATGATGTCACACGATATCTCAAAAATGTATTGAGCCAGATATGTTCTCGTGGATCAGGCATTTCGGGGAAGAGGTATGCGCTCTACCAGATGCCTTGTAGTTAATGTGAGTGCCTGCAGAATCTGCACCTTATAGGCATAAAGCTTCAGTCTTTTATGCAAAATCCTGTGAACAGTGGTGGTTGGTAGCCCCAGTTCTCGGGATGCGTGTAAAATTGATATTCTGGGACCTTTGTTGAAATGATTCAAACACTCGTTCAACTGCTGCACTTTTTTCACAATTCTCTTTTCATTCTAATTCTTGTTTTTTTCACCTCTCATCTTTTTCGTTATTCATCTCCATAAGCAAAAGTGAATTCTTGCAAAAAATATTCTGTAAGGCTCACTTGGCTGCGCCTGGATGGGTTTGAAGGTTGTGGAGTAGCGACTGAAACCCAAATCCTTTCCAGGTTCCTCCTGATGACTCCATCTTTACTCTTTACTTCTTCGGGTTCCTTCTTGGTCTTCCATTTGATTGTGCTTGGTTGACAAGTACTTTCTGTTTCTGACAACTTCCAGTCTCCTAAAACCTCTAGCACCACTCTCTTATACTAGTCCGTGATGGCAGATTCCTTCCATACCTTGCACGGAAATTATGCTAAGCTTCCATGTTGGATCTCGACTCGATGAACCATTCGACACATTGAGCTTTCACCTGTGGAGTCACCATTTTCTATTGCATTAAACCACCAGAGATGAAAATGAAGAAAACCTTATGAGTTTCTGTATCATTTAAAGCAAAGGGTTTCATTGTATCATTTGTGATACTAAATACATTAACAACCAAAGTTGTCCAAGTCTTTTTGGAACACGCTGTACTTTAGAAGGGACATCGAGCTTGCAGTCCCATCGCTGATCACTTATTGTGAACAAATTAGACCCTCTGGTGTCTTTTTAAAGCATTAGACCATTGCCTGTCAGTAATCACACAAAAATCCAAATTCCTGCCCTAATCTACAGGGCCAATGTATCAGTGGCATGCCTTCACCTGAGCAATGATGCAGCCAGTCGACCAAATTTCTAACCGAATCTTGGTGAAATAGGTATTCATTAGATTTTTTTAAAAATGACCGTTTTACAGCCATTTTTCCCTGCTGTGCAGGGGTTGGGCTTTTTCTTGAGGCAATGTTTTATGGCCGGATGCCCTTCCTGACGCCAACCCTGGTCGCCTCTTACGACACACAGAGATATGGTACACCTATTCTAACCGGGGCATACACCGGGACCAGTACACTGGTACTCACTTCACCGACCTCGGAAGGATAACAGGTTGAGTCAACCCCCTGGTATTAATTCAGCAGCCAACGGGGCTTGAACTCAGGACCCTGGGATCCCAAGCCGCCACCCTAACTACTAAGCCAACACCAGGCATATTCATTAGATAGACAGATTAAATCTCTCTCTCTCTCTATATATATATATATATATATATATATATATATATATATATATATATATATATATATATATATATATATATATATATATATATATATATATATATATATATGTATATGTATATGTATATGTATATGTATATATATATATATATATATATATATATATATATATATATATATATATATATATATATATATATATATATATATATATATATATATATATATATATATATATATACACACATACATATATACTATCAAAAAAGCACACTGACCTTATGGCACGACGCTGATGTCATGTGCATAAATTATACCAACATATCACCTCCAAACCAGGAGGCTTCCGTATGGTACTCAAGCATTTGCAGACTGAGATTTAAAGTCTATGGTCATGAATAGACAAAAGCAGAGATGTTGATCTAGATTTCACCCTCGTTATGGGCTCATCAGAACAACATACTGCTGATCGTTTATTCATGACCAGACTAAGCTTGTTAATAAATGCAGATCGAATCCCCAAACTTGACAAAACAGCAGAGCATACATTGAGTCCCATCACGGCAATTACTGCACGACCTGCAAGCAACAAGTGTCGCCTACCACACAAGCACATCATCTCTGCCCTGCTGATCACCAGCTTGGAGGTTTGCAGTCAGGAATATTAAATTTAATCAAAGAAGCACACTGATTTTATGACATGACATAATAATTGTCATGTTTTATGACAAAATCCCACCGATCACTTTCAACATTCTGAGAACCTTCAGCGGTGCTAATGATCGGAAAAAATCAGTATCGGAATCCGAGCTTGACATGCATTGCTTCTCTATGGAGGCCGCTGTTTGGATGAAGGTGAGTTCATAATGTGACGTCACTGGTGAAATTGAAAATCAACACGCTAAGGCTTATTTTTTGCCAATTTGTGATTGGCAAAAAAATTTAAAAAATATTCAATTTTATTTTCCCTTCAAATTAGACCATGATTAACGATTCTCAATGGTTTTCAGAAAAAAAAATTTGGTGTTTGGAGTCCCATTTAAAGATTTGCAGCTTATGTTGCAAAGGTCTTTTGGTTACAAAAAAATTATTTTTAAGTTACTTTTCCCACATTTACAAAAATATCATACAAACGTATCAAGGCAATTCTTGGCAAGTACAAAAAGTTAATCTTGCAAACTTGACTTGGACCATCTATTTAGTTTACTGCATGCCAAATATCTCTGTTTCTGTTCTCTGTCTCTGAACATGGTCCCTTCCTACAAGATGTTTTTATATATCCCAAAACTTGGCTCACTCGGATCATAGCAAATTTCTTACGTGGAGCTTTTACACTGAAAAAGTTAAGAATAATTGTCATGTTTATAAAAGGTGGTTGGAATGTGCTCGACAAGAAGAGAGCCAAAATGCATGGCTGCTCGGAGGGTCATTATTTTCACCAAAAGAAAATCATTTGATGAAGCAATGTCAAGTCCTGCCTAACCACTCATCAGCAAAAAGAAAAGATCCAAGACTACAGTGTTGCAAATAAAGCCTGGGTGAAAGAAGAAAAACAATAAAGCATCATGCAGCAATAAACCTGATAAGCACCACAGCGTTAATGATAGTCAAATTTGGAATGCTTTTGCTGAGAAACGACGACACAAATAATAATAATCATCATCATCATGTACCGTGCTCAAATAATAAAAGTCATAAAAAAGAATAAAAATAATAAGTGAGTCTGAATCACTAATGCCAATTGGAGAAACCAAAGAGAAAATAATCTTTGGGGAAAAAAAAAAAAGATGACTCCATCAAACATTGTGAAAGGACAAAAATGAAACCAAAGTAAAAATAAATACAGACAGACTCACCGGTATCATCGAGCATAAAATCATCTTGTGCATAACGGAACTTCTCTGGTCCACAAGCGATGAAAACGTCCTCCTCACCAAAAAAGTCTTGCAAACAGGTAACCTGCACAAGGAGGGACAAATCTCAAGTACCACTGCAAATACTCTCCCACCCCCCCCCCCCCAAAAAAAAAAAATGAACATGAAAACATCATTGGCCAATTGTGTTTGTGATTGCTGCCAAGCAGCATCTGATTCAATCTACAGATTCCATTGTGTTGGCACAATTCTTATATACTGCAATATATAGTGAAAACTGTGGTGTCTGTCCTTGCATTCGTCTGTCTTCCATTTATGACAGCCGTGTTTGAAAAGCTGCTGATTGCATCAAGAAAAGTGAAATGAAAATAACCAATGTAGTCAGTCACTTTGTTGTCCCTTCCAGCAATCTTTCAAATCAACATGAACATCTGGATTAAAGTAGATTTAATCCAGATATTCATGGAGTAAAAATTTTAAATAGCTATATTTTGCCATCTTTTTAGACAAATCCAACTAAACCTCCATCACCCGATGTTGCACCACAATTTTGCGGTGGACGGTAGAAGTAGCACAGAGCTTCCTTCGCCTCTGAGTGAAACCAAGAGAATGAAACACAATTTACCTTTTAAAATCCATGAAATAATTTAAATTGATGGATTAGCTTAAACTTGTCCTCCACTGGGGACTGATACTTTTGCGAGTAAAGAATAATTCTGGCGGCCCATTGAGTGGAGAGTGAGCAAACGACTCGTGGCCGAACCAGTTTCATTTCCTATATCTGGTGGATGTTACCATTCTGGTTCATTATATACAATGGGTAAGCCCAATAGAAAATAAAACTGATATTATTCGAAACAAACTGATAATGCAAATTGCTGGAAATATTCTCATAATCACCATTTTGATCTTATGTTCATCCGTGACAACTCTCTCAGAGTAAATGCATTGTGATGTTCCTTCAAGATTCCATACAATACGATGATAGTTGTCATTTTTAAGAACAGAAAGATGATCACACCGAGATGAAAAGAGAAGGAAGATGAAAACATTGCTGAAAATGCCAACGATGGTGTGAATAGTGACACGAGAAGCACTGATTATCCTGTTTCAGTGATTGATGCAAACACTTGATCTTTTTGTTGCTGCATCGAACCAGTGAGTGATATATCCAAAACATAACCAACTCTACAATGTGTGTGCTTCATTTTCTTTTAATTCAATATATATCCAAAGATTATCCAGAGCCAAATGAGTTATGAAATCGTCACCATAATAATCATCACAATTATTTGTTTATTGCTTCTTCCTTTGATTTATTAGTCATTCTGACTGAGGCATGGAGTTAAGCTAAACGAACATGCTATATGCCTTGGGCTTTAAAAATAAATAAATAAATACATGCATAAACCAAGAGGAAAAAAAATTGTTCATGAAGAAAAGGTAGTTGGAGAACATTGGTTTTCAGAAGTGCTGCTGAGCAGCACCAAGTAAAGTACAGGTTTTTGATTTCAATCATTGCAAAGAAGCTTAATTCCAAGTGCAACAAGAAGCAAGTGCATGGGCATTGGCATTGGCATTGGCCTTGCATCCTATCACCTTTGATCATGTGATTGCACCTTCCATTAGTTGAATGCTCCAAACCGAAAAAGACTCCCAAAAGGCCATCCAAAGTGGTTTATAAGTGGTCGTCTATTTCAGAGAAATTGGCAAGGGTACCAGTCCAAAGGGTTATTGTTATTCTACAATACCAGGGCACCTTTCATGTCGACAAATACAAGCAACGTTAGCATTTCCTCCAAAGTAATGCAGTAAACAATGGTGGTATACCATTAAAGCATTTTAGAGGAGAATGCTACTCTAATGGGAATTGTATACAGATCTAGAAGATGAATTAATAGGAAGCACATTACCAACAGATATAATATAATGTGTTATGTTATAGGCCTTCTAATAATGTAACATAGCAAATACAACCCATCGCTTCAATATTCAGAGGCGGGGGGGGGGGGGAGGGAGAGAGAAGACAAAGAGGGGGAGGGAGGAGTGGGTGAGGAAGGGAGGGGGAATTGTGAAGATCTTGGAAGGAATGGGAAAGCTGGGAAGAGCTAAGAATGGGGGGGGTATAGCGATACTTTATTCACTCCGGGAGGGGGTTAGGAGCAAGGAGGATGGGGGGAGGAGGGGAAGGGGAGGGGTTTGGGAGGAGGTAAGTGTGAGGAAAGGGGTTCTGGACTCACGAATGGGAGGGGACTTGAGAGGTAAAGGGGGAGGGTTTCTGGACTCACGAATGGGAGGGGGACTTGAGGGGTAAAGGGGGGGAGGCTTTCTGGACTCACGAATGGGAGGGGGGCTTGAGGGGTAAAGGGGGGAAGGGTTTCTTCAGTAGCGTTTGGTAGTGGGACTTGTGGAAAAGGGGAGGGGGGTAATCGAGGATTGAATGAAATGGGGTACATTAAAACAGCACATTAATAGAGCATGCGGAGACCCCTCAAAGATGCCCATGAGTGGTGGAGAGGGACGGGGCTTTGGGAGGAGGTAAGCATGAGGGGAAGGAGTGCGAAGGATAGGGAAGGCAGCAGGAGGGGAGGGGAAGGCAAGGTAGCGTGAGAAAAAGGCAGGGCAACGCGAGGAAAAGGCAGGGCGGCATGAGGAAAAGGCAGGGCGGCACGAGGAAAAGGCAGGGCGGCACGAGGAAAAGGCAGGGCGGCACGAGGAAAAGGCAGGGCGGCACGAGGAAAAGGCAGGGCGGCACGAGGAAAAGGCAAAGCAGCATGGAAGGCAGGGAAGTTAAGGGTGATAAAACGTGCTCAAACAGCAACATTACATTTTAAACTCCCAGTCATACATAAAACAGAGCAGGAACATTTACAACTCACGCTATCTACCTGGCAAAGGCGTGCCTGCATGCTCGCACATGCAGTGACCTTTGCATCCCTCCGGTAGGCTCACTCCAAATCCGATTTGTACATGCTACACTCTGGGCAAGCCATTTCAAATTCTAAACGAAACCGGCAGTCCTTAACAGGCCCCTTAACAGAGGGGTGGGAGGGAGAGGAGAGGAGAGGAGAGGAGAGGAGAGGAGGAGAAGAGAGACTTTGACTATTGAAGCACTTTTATTTATAAAGGTAAGAAAATCACACACGTCAGACAAATATACAAATAATCACAAAATCACAAAAGTTCCAAACATGTGCAACCCAACAACACCAAAGAGAAAAAAACCCCCCATCATTGACACGATAATAAAAAAACTCAAAACACCAACATCAACTTCACAAGAACCTCCCTTTACACACCATTTTTGTGCAAAGGTTTGCAAATCATCTTTCAATTGACAAAAAAAGAACTCCATACGTAGCCTCGCCATGACAAGAGCCTTAAAGACTACAACGACATCACATAAAATATCATTTGCAAGGAGCTTTGCTTTTTCTTGGCTTGTAGATTGCCAGTTTTGCAATAGAAATCAAGAAATTGACAAGAGCAATCTCTGAGCTCTTTTTGCAACCAAGTGGTATTCCAAAATAAATAAAAAAAAACACACAGAGAAAGAAAAATTCATCCTATGTAAGAGAAGTGATAACTCAAAAAGAGACATCAGTCTTGCACAATCTACATATGCATGGAAAAGGTCTTCACAGAGAGCATACAGAAAGGACCATGCCTCTGTGTTAATTTCATTAAACAGATGTAGTAAAATGTTGGAGGACAGCACCATATGGGTGAGTCTCCAGGCAATATCACCAGTCCTTTTAACAATTGGTGAAATATACATCGCAGACCATTGCGGATAGGAGGGAGCCCAGAAGGCAGTTTTTCTTTTCATCAAGCCCCAAATGAAGTAGGCCGTAATGAGGGAAATCAAATTGAAAGGCACAAACGGTGCAGTCGTTTTCTGTCTTTGCTGGTGAGTGGCGATGAGGATAGCAAAATAGACATTGTGGAGTTACGATCTGGCAAGTTATAGCTAGAACATATCTGTGGTGGTGTATTGTGACCACCGATGTCAGCAGTGAAGCTCAGGCCTAAGTGTCTCAAGACTTGCAGGACTTCTTGTAGTAAGTACCTGGGCAACACTCCTCAAACATCTGATACCAGTTTTTTCCTGAATATATCCCACAGAGAACCAACTGTTCCTATTGCAATCACAAAGGTCCCAAGTTGTGCTCACACCAGCACCCAAAAATTATCCATGAAGGTACGTGAGCGAGGAATTTCAGGAAAGAGAGCATTGTAGAAAAGGGGTTCTTGAAGGAACCTTTTTCTGTTTTACGTCTCCATTTGCGGAGTTGTTGAGATAAACTGCCAGGCGTGCAGGACATTTTGGGAAAAGACAGGGAGCAACAGGGCATCAACATGTTGCAGTTCCATGAAAAAAGTTCACGGTTGTAGCCCAGCATGCCGGCTTGTTTCAAAATAAGGCTCGCAGTGGATTTCCAGGGCAAGGCCTCCAGAAATATAAAACGACGAGCAGTAGAGATACAGAAAGCAATCACCCGACAAAGAATGTCCACAAGTCCATGACCCCCTTCCCCTAGTAGAAGGCAAATAGTCTCTGGTTTAAGCCAATGTTTGCCATCCCAGAAGAAGTCGAGCAAACATTTTTGGATCAATGCCACCAATGTTAGAGGTGGCTGCAGGACAATCATTTTATGCCATAGCAGAGGGGCAACTAGGTTGTTAATGACCAAGGCACGACCTCTGAAAGACAAAGTGGACAGAATTCCCCTCCATCGATTAAACTTATTATTAATTCTGTGGAGCAAATCATCCCAATTCCTTTTGACAAAGCCAGGGGTACCGAGATAAACACCAAGGTACTTTACACCTTCGTTTGCCCATGTCAAATTCATAGGAGGAGTTGGAAGGCCAAAAGGTGGCGCACAGCCGACCAAAACTGCTTTACACTTAGACCAATTGATTTGTGTTGTACATGCTTGAGAGTAGACATGTAGACACTCAAACAACATAGTAATATCGTTGTTGTAGCAAACAGCAACACATACATCATCAGCACAAGCCGAAACAATAATGGGCTCTTCTGATGGAGTCACTGGAAATCCCAAAAGGGAGGATCGTAAACTAATCAGAAGGGGCTCGATGCAAAGAGTGTACAAGATTCCAGATAAGGGACAACCTTGCTGAATTCATCTCTCAATCCGCAAAGGTAACCAGAGACCATCATTGACTTTAAAGCACGAGTCACATTTGCTCTACGGCTAGGATACGGTGGCCGTACCCCCCCCCCCCCCTGAATTGACAGAAACGTGCGGCGGCCGCAGAGGTTCTGAGGTGGCCTCAGGGTAGCCCTACGCCGTATGGCTATCTTTTACAGGCCGTAGGGGTCTCCGTGGAATTAAAGTGCGAAGTTATAACTTTTTTCATTTCAAGGTTGGCCATAGCAATTCGACAAGCCGTAGCCATGACGTAGATGTGTTCCACATCGACCGTACGTAGCGCGTTCGGTGGGCTTGTGTTATTCGTGCGTTTTCTGTAGGCTCTTATCAATGAAAAATGAATTTTGCCAACCCACAAAAAATTACGGCGGTCGCACCATTTCCACGTTCGCCTTAGGGCCCCCCTGCGGTCGAGGCTACCTTGCGTCTGCCTTGAAAATTCAATGGCCACCGCAGGGACACCCTAAAGTCACCGTGCGACATCAAATCAGAGACCGTACGGCAACCCCACGTTTTCGGTCTCCACAATGTCTAAATACCCCGTGCGGCTACCCAAAAAATAAAAACATATGTGACTGCGACATTGTGTGACTGTGGAAATACTGCGGCCGCCCTATAATTGCTAGTGGCCGTAGATTTTCTAGACCCTACGGACACCGAGCCAAATGTGACTGAAGCATAATCAAGCTAAAAATGCGATTTGAAAATAAAGTTACACAAGAGATAAAAGATGGCCCAAAACCAAATTGTTTTAAGATGTAAAACAAATATTCATGATTAACAGAGTCAAAAGCCTTTTCCTGATCAATAAAAAAAATAAAGAGACCAGTTTATTGTTGTTGGATTTCACACACATCCCACAAGTCTCGTACTAAACAAATGTTATCATGCATAGATCTGTGCATAACGCAATACGATTGATCCTGGTGTATAACCGTGCTTAAAAGTCTTCACATGGTTAGCAAGTGCTTTCCCAAAAATTTTATAATCTACACAGAGAAGGGATATTGGGCGCCAGGTCTGCATCAGTTGCAGATCCCTCTTCTTAGGGATAAGGCAAACGACCGCACATCGACAACGAAGGGCTAATAAGCCCTCCTGAAACCTGTATAAAAAACTGAGAGCAAAGCAGCGCCCAGCATATCTCAGAAAGTTTTATAAAATTCAGCTGGCAACCCATCAAAGCCAGGAGCCTTATGGTCAACAAGGCCATCCAGTGCAGTTTTAAGTTCACCAAGACTAATGTTTTCATCCAAGAAGTGTTGCTGATGCTCATCTATCTGTGGTAAATGAGTTGCAATATTTTGCATTGCAGGCATATCGTTAGACTGAAAAGAAAATACACTCTCGAACAAAGGGGACAGTTTCTGTATTGCTATCCAGAGTATGCCCATCACTCGACTGAAGACTAAGTAATTGCTGGCTCGCCTTGGTCGTCTTCTCAAACTTAAAAACAAGCGGTCATAGACTGGTACTTATGAAATCGTCAACTTGACCTCTGACCTTGTCTAATAAAAGCTGTCTCTCGAGAAGGTAGCGACGTAAACTAGAAGTTTCTACGATGATTCTGTACCAAACCATCAAAAATCGAATGTTTTGGATGGTTGACCTCACTGTGACCTTGACCTTTGACCGATTTTGACCAAAATCTAATCATTGCTTGCCACCACCCTCCTGGATCACGTGGTGTAATTTGACATTGGTTGCTTCTTCCGTTCTCGAGTTATCATTTTTTGGATGTTTGACCTCACTGTGACCTTGACCTTTGACAGATTTTGACCAAAATCTAATCAGCACTAGCCATCACCCTCCTGAATCACGTGGTGTAATTTGACATTGGTAGCTTCTTCCGTTCTCGAGTTATCTGTACCAAACCATCAAAAATCGGATATTTGACCTCACTGTGACCTTGACCTTTGACCGATTTCGACCAAAATCTAATCAGCACTCGCCATCAGCCTCCTGAATCACGTGGTGCAATTTGACATTGGTAGCTTCTTCCGTTCTCGAGTTATCGTGCCTACAAACAAACAAACAAACAAGCAGTCATAGACTGGTACTTACGAAATCGTCAACTTGACCACTGACCTTGTCTAATAAAAGCTGTCTCGAGAGAAGGTAGCGACGCAAACCAGAAGTTTCTAAGATGATTCTGTACCAAACCATCAAAAATCAAATGTTTTGGATGTTTGACCTCACTGTGACCTTGACCTTTGACCGATTTTGACCAAAATCTAATCAGCGCTCGCCAGCACCCTCCTGAATCACGTGGTGTAATTTGACATTGGTAGCTTCTTCCGTTCTCGAATTATCTGTACCAAACCATCAAAAATCGAATATTTGACCTTGCTGTGACCTTGACCTTTGACCGATTTTGACCAAAATCTAATCAGCGCTCGCCATCACGCTCCTGAATCACGTGGTGTAATTTGACATTGGTAGCTTCTTCCGTTCTCGAGTTATCGTGCCTACAAGCAAACAAACAAACAAACAAACAGAAACGGAAGGCATCAATATACTTACGAAATCTTTAGATTTTGAAAGTAACAAACAAACAGAAACGGAAGGCATCAATATTGTTGTGGTTGACGAAATTCGCAAACCACCATTCAGGTCCCTTAGGTGAGGTATCTCGGTAAGTATATGTGTAGTTAGGCCCAAACCCGTTGTCTAGAGGGAATAAATGTCATTCATGCGGGCTGCGACTCTTCAGGATAGCCGTTTTTCTTTTACTATCTTTATTTTGGACCAGCTGCCATTATTACCACCACCAACCACAACGCCGCTTCACCACAACCGCCACAACCTTTACCGTCACAACTCGCCACCATCGCATCACCGTCATCTCGCGCCACTCGTGGGCACTGATGCTGGACTCGTGCGGGGCGCGCACCGAGCAGCGTGTTCAAAAACATCACGGACTTTCCGCAGAAAAACGGATCAAAAACGACTCACGCCCACTTTTGTTCCGTCCAATCGGTGAGCGAGGGGCGGTTTGGCCCCGCCTCCAGGGCGTTGGAGGGCGGTCGCTATATGCAAATTCATGGATCAAAAAGCATTCACGCCCACTTTTCCTCGGGCCAATGGGGAGCCAGGTGAAGGGTCGGAGGCAAAGGGTCAAGGGTGAAAGAGCGAAGCCACGGGGCTTATAAAAACGACTGCGTTCGTCAGTCGAGTTCAGTTCAGTTGGAAGTTGAGTAAGAGTTCAGTTGGAAGTTGGGAGTTGAGTGTGCGGAATTCAAGAGAGTCGTCGGTGGAGCTGGAAAGAAGTGGTACTAGTCGGAGTGAAGAGGACGGAGCTGTGGAGAGGTGACGGCGGCGAAGGCGGACGAGGGGGTGCTCGCGTCGGTGCCGGGAGCGGCACAGGGAGAGGCCAGCAACGCGACCGAGGTGGAGGAGGAGACGCTCGCCGCGGGACCCGAGACAGGGTTGTATCCTCCTTTCCCCGAGCATCAGCAACCCCCTCCTGTTTCCCCCCGCGCTGAGATAGTGCGACAAAGGGGGCCCCCTTCCCACCCCCTACCAGACACTGTCCGCGAGGCCCGCGGAGTTGAGGCACCACCGCCGCTCCGCGTCTCATCATCAGACGGGTAGGCCCGACACGGTCTCGGCCCCAGGCCTGCCTACCCCCCTCATCCTGGAGGGTGGTTCTCTTTTCTTTTGCTTTGGGAATGTGTGTTGTCGGCGCCGTCTGTGAAGTAAAATTGTATAAGTGTTGCCGTGTGCCCGGTAGTCGGATAGATCTGCATTGTTGCATTTGCTTTTTGTGTAATATTGCATTGTCTTCTTCTTTTACATGTGCTTTTGGTGGAATTGTATATGTGTGCTTTCCGTTCATCGCAAAATAAATGTGCTTATTGTTGAACTGTTTTCCCGCTTCGCTTCGTCATTTCTTTCATTGAATCCCCATCTTGCTTCACGTAAAGGGTTGGTCGTGGGCTAAGACGCCCGATAATTAATCGAACCGTCGAGGCCGACGAATAACACCGCTCGGTTATCCCGATAGTACGGAACGGGTCGCTTAAGTGGCCCGTGTCCGAAGTCAACCTGCGATCGCCCGGTCTACCCTCCGTGTGGGTACTTAGGTAGGTCGAATTTGGCGAGCAACCCTATCCCACGCGGGGGCCGATTGGCACGATCGCGGTGAGACCGAAAGGTCCACCCGTGACTGGTTCCCGGCGTTAGTCCGAGAGGGTCACGACTGGATTGTCCGTCCGGTGGGCGACGTGCTGCGATTCGAGTTACGTGGCCGTCAGCACGCCGGCGGGCGCGAATCCGCAACAATATACTTACGAAATCTTTAGATTTTGTAAGTAAAAACTCCGAAATCCTTACAACATGTGCCTGCAGACAGTAAACCACTGACTCTCAGCCTGACTCAGGCACCGATACCATCTCCCTGAACCAATTCCTTAAGCAGAGTTTGTTTTTCATAGAGGAGTTGACACCTTTTATCATCACTGAGGTCCTCAGCCCCTCCCTGTCGTCAAAGAATCTCTTGTTTCAAGGCGCAATACATTATTGTTTACTTCAAGAGCAGTTAATTTTGTATTGCCGACAGAAGACACGGATTTGTGCCTTGGCATAGTCCCACCACTGACAGAGATTTAAACACTGATGTAGATACACAAACCTCTCCCAAAAAAACCTTGAAGGATGACTTGAAAAGAGGGTCGCTCAGAAGGGAAGTATTAAAACACCAATACAATGTGCGGTGTCTAAAACCAGGAAGTGACAAGCACAGATTTACTAAGGAATGGTCAGAGTAACCAGAAGGAACAATATCTGTACGTGTGACAAGATTGATAGCAGAGTTGGGAATGTAAAATTTATCAAGTTGAGCAAGTGAAAGATGATTTAGTAAAACCGGGCACCAACTAAATTGTTGTAGGTTCGGGTGTTGTTGTAGCCATATATCGTTAAGATCATGGCGTGATATAATATCGGAAAGAGGCCTACTTGATGCTGGATGTGGCTCTGCACTGTTCCGATCTAAAGTTGGGTTCAAAGTAGAGTTAAAGTCCCCCGCTAGGCACAACAAGGTATCAGAAGATAGGTGTTTTGCAGGACATTAAAGGAATCATTTTTTTTTTTAAACGCTTCTCCATCTGTACTGTCAAAAACAAATAGTTTCTGATTGTATTCAAGCTCTACAGAGGCTAGATAGCCTGGGATGAATTCTTTAAAAATATGGGGAGAGACAGACAAACGTGGACTAACAAAAAAAGCAATACCCGCGCTCACAGAATCTCTTACGAAAAAAAACAAAACAAGTGCCATTCAGCTGTTGCTGCCAGTCAACCACACAGTCTGGAGTGGCACGAGTCTCTTGTAATAAGAGGATATCAATTTTTTTCCTTCCTGGCTAATTGCACAGTCTGTGACCGACGCAGCTGACTGCGTCCACCATTAATATTCAAACTGGTTATGTTCATGAAGACATAAGCAGCACCTCAACCATTACGGGTTTAATTCTTTCCTTGCTAGAACAAGATACCTTTTCAATCTTTTAAGCGAGTTAACAGAAACATGAAGGGTTGCAGATGGTTGTACAACAACCTGAGCACCAATAATGAAGGCGTGAGTGCCAGCGAAGAATTCGTTAATTTTCACACGCCTTTTGCGATAAGTTTTTGGGAAGAAATCCATGATTTCAGTAGGTTGGATGGATTCTCCAGAGACACGCTCTGACAGGAAGTCGGCCTCACCATCACTTAGTGAG